>NW_012108953.1:1259195-1272242 GCF_000951045.1 Mandrillus leucophaeus | reverse complement strand
AAAAATGTGGTGCTCCTGGGTCCAGCAATCCCACTACCTGTTACCTACCCAAAAGGAAAAGAAGTCATTATAAGCAAAAGATACTTGCACTCGCATGTTTATAGCAGCACAATTAGCAATTGCGAAAATATGCAACCAGCCCAAATGCTGACCAATCGATGAGTGGATAAAGAAATTGTGATACATATACCACGAAACACTATTTAGCGATATAAAAGGAACAAAATAATGGCATTTGCAGCAACCCGGATGGAATTAGAGACCATTATTCTAAGTAAAGTAGCTCAGGAATGGAAAACCAAACATTGTATGTTCTCACTCATAAGTGGGAGCTTAAGCTATGAGGATCCAAAGGCATAAGAATGATACAATGGACTTTGGGGACTTGGGGGAAAGTGTGGGTGGGGAGTGAGGGATAAAAGACTACAAAGTGAGTGCAGCATACACTGCTTGGGTGATGGGTGCATCAAAATCTCACAAATCACCACTAAAGAACTTACTGATGGAACCAAGCACCACCTTTTCACCCGAAACCTATGGATTTTTTTTTAAAAAAGTGTTGATGCAGATTCATAGATGGATATGGATGAGGTAACAATTGGCTGTTTTTTACTTATATCTTACAGTTTGACTTGCTAAAGTGTTTGTATTATATCAAAGATAAAATATGTTATATTATTTTTATTTTTGAAAAGATTTGGATTGGAAAACAGCATCAGGTCGTGAAAATAATAGTTATAAACACATGTACAGGACTAAAAGGATTGCTTTTCACAAAGTGAGATGGAATGTATTAATTTCAAATATTGAAGGACATTAACCACCCTCCTGCTGGCTCACATTTTTGTACACCCTCACATATACTACTCACCCACATTTCATCAGCTGTATATCTTATTTATTATAATGAAAACAAGAGTACCCAGGCTGACATGGCAGCTGTGTATTGACTGAGACAGTAAAAGGCTAAGCAACCAGTTGCCATAGGTTTGCATTTCTTGCGATATTTCTAAATACCTAGCTTTGGCAGACCATTTATATACATGTTTAGCAACAATATACTATCTGTCAAATTAAAATATATAATCATCACAGTTAGATATCATAACATTAAAAGTTATAATTATTTTCTTGTCTTACAGAGATATGTTTTGCTTTTTTCTGTAAATTGCCTTTATCTGATTTCATGATGACAGCTTATGATCCTGTTAGTTTCTTTTATTATTCTTTATTTTTGATAAATTTCACTACCCTGGCTGACATTTATTTGTGGTCTGGAATGAGAGGAACTGTTCAATCGCTATATTAACTCTCTATATTAGGATCAAACATTAAATCATTTTAATAGGATTTTCTTACATCTGAGTTTTTTATGGACTCTATCACAAGCTGAACTGACAAGCATATTAAACTAAAACACCGGGAACTTAAAATGATTCAACTTGGGAATTAGGGATGAACAAATTCCTAATCCATTTATTTATTGCTTTCAGATCCAGAAATGATTTCATCACATTTTGTCTCAACATTCAGGTATAATTTGCAGATGACTGATGACAACCATCATGTTGTGGAAAAGAACAATCTCTCAGAAAGTTACCTATGCACATCAAGTTTTTGTTTGCCCACTAAGCCCAGGTACTTTATCTACTACATCGAATTCAATTTCGGCCTCAAAATAATAGGTTTAAACTCTTCAAGAAATAGATTATATTACTGAAATGTTCCATTTGTTCAATGTACAAGAAATCATATATATGGTCTTTACTGGCATTAATATCAACAAAAAAAGTTATTTTATCCATTATTTCTAATAATTATTTTAGTACGTTGTCTGTTTGCTGTTGGTTTACTTAACAATGGAAAAGCAAAGTTTTTCGCTTACTGACAATTTCTCCAAAGAGTGCACTGAAAACTGTGATTGCTCTATGGCTGGGGTTTTACTGTATTTACAATTTACATTATTATCTTTACTCTAGAACCAAGATGCAGTAGAATTTTGTTATCTTCCCACTGTTTTCTGTGAATAAAGCAATGAGTGTGCAGGCACTCAGGTGTAAACTTTTATTCATGTCCCAGCACCCTCCCTTGCATCATCGCTCCATCAGTCTTGATTCCAATAAAACCATGTATATCTACATCAAGGCTTACAAATAATAAATATGTAGTACTCACTATATACGTGCCAAGAATGGATTCATACATTGCACAATTATAGCCAAATTTAAGTTTAAATGTCTGCAAGTCTGCATACATGATAGCACTTGCATTTCCAATTAAAGAACTTAATATGTGATTTTCAATGATGGCATTTGATAAAATATTTTGGCAATATTTATTTTTCTTCAAGGACACAGTTTAACTTTGTTACTGGTTTCATTAGCTACTTTACAAGTAATTGACTAATTTTTGTTAAAAGAAAAACAACTTCAAAAGTCACTTTCATAGATTTGATATCCTCTCCTTCTTTAGTGAGTTTTATCCAGCAAAATTATCCTGTATAGCATTACTCTGCATGTGTTCAGGAAAATCGACTGATGCAACAGAAAATTTACCGTGTTTTCTTTGAGAATGACAGAAAAATAATCTATGGTTTCAAGGCACTTTGACAAATTTTGTTTTAGCAGACAAGATGGTGGGGAGTAGTGGAAAAATGATTGTCTTTACAAAAAGAAATCTAATTTGTAGATATCTATATTGCATGACTCAATTGTTTTTGTTTTAGATACAAAATCACCCCACCTACATACTCACTTTTAGAAAACACACAGGTTCATTTCTCTAATTAATCGGATTTCTGAACTTTATTATGCTTTATTGATAACTTCACATTTCAAGGCATTGTTTTGAGCTAATGGATGAATGCTACTACAATTTAGAATATAAAGTAAAAAAAAAAAAATGAAAACGCCAATTTGGAAAATGTAAACAATAGCCCTCAAGAGAAGGGAAAATACTTTGGCCAAGACAAGGATCAACCTGTAAACTGAAAACTGTGTAAGAAAAACTACTCAAAGTAGTCCTTGATCAAAACAGGTGCAATTTTTAAATGTATAATGGTATTTTGGTGAAAACCTGAATCTTACATACAACAAAATCTATGAAATAACCAGGGACAAATATTCATTAATTTTCACCCCCAAACTGCCAAATTGTTTATAAACTACTTGAGAGTCCACTAGTAACCTTCTGAATACACTTTGGAAATCCCTGCTTTATGGCCTTCTCCAAACCCTACCAAACCCGAAAAACTAAAAGCTTTCAGCAGCTCATCTGTTTCTTGCCTGTAGCAAATATTTCACTCTTTTAAGTAACCAGGTGGAAGGCAGATGGAAGTCCTTAACATCCCTTCTTACAGATGCTTAAAGGAAAAAGAGAAAAAGACAAAAGAATTGCTGCACATTGATAAAAAGCAGAATCTGAGCCAGATGGAAATGCATAAACCCTGGAATCACTGGAGTATTTGGTAAGAAAGCCCTAATTTCTGTGTTCTGCATCTCTGTCTGGTCTCCCTGGAAATTTTTAATGCCCTCTGAAGACACTTTCATATTAGTTGGGCAGTCGTTTGGGAAAGGAAGAAAGGGTTTAGAACACTAAATAACAATGCACACCTCTTACTGAGAACTATCCTTATTGCTTTCTCTTATACATTGGACTGTTCTACAATGAGCATCAGCCATAGCAATTTTAACTAGAAATTTAGCCAAAATTGCGATGAAGTAATTAATCAGCTAGAATGAGAAAATAATTAGTGTCTGATCAGTTCAATGTAGACACTTTACCTTTCTCGGTCTTTTATGTGAGAGAGCTGGCAGTTCCTGCTAATGCATACTGAGAAGGCAGATTATTATCACCCATGCTGGCTTTGGTAATCAAGGTAGGTTTTGACGAAATGATTTTACTCAGTTACAATTTCTTCAATCAATGTATAATATTTAGAAATCTATATTTTACCAAGAAAAATACATAAATTGACAAATTGCAGCACATTCCAACATGCATGATTTATATTTGTTCACTCATTGTGAAAATTCATCTTTGAATTTCATGATTTTTATAAAGCTTGCTGTGCTTCCAACATTAAAAAATAATAATAATAACAATCCCAGCACTCTCGGAGGCTGAGGTGGACGGATCACTTGAGGGCAGGAGTTTGAGACAAGCCTGGCCAACATGGTGAAACCTCATCTCTACCAATATTACAAAAATATTAGTTGGACATGGTGGTGTGCACTAGTAGTCCCAGTTCCTCTGGAAGCTGAGGCAGGAGAATCGCTTGAACCCAAGAGGTGGAGGTTGCACTGAGCCGAGATCATGCCACTGCACTCCAGCCTGGGTAACAGAGAGAGAGTGAGAGAGAGAGAGAGAGAGGAAAAACTATTTAATGTCAATTCTAAACAAAATAAAAAGACTATAACAGGCAACTTGCTTATTTTCAGAAGAATTTCGTTTTACAGGTATTTTGAGACAATAAAATTCGTAATGCATTTAAACAACCTATCTAGTTTATGCTCTATTACTGTGTTTGCAGATAGTTCAGTCTAAATTGATGATTAGTATAAACTGACCATCAGGTTTAAATTGCACGATAGATGTTCTAACTCGTACCATTCTTGACTCTCAAATAGTGTCTATATGGGTAAGAAACATAACTCCCCATAGTTGAAAATCATGATTGGAGGGTTAAATATATTTACGTTTGTGCATTTTTAAACTCTTATATTAAAATTATGTATATGATATACAGCTAATATGTCAACTTATCATGAAAATTTCTCTACAACAGCATATCTAACTGCAAACAGTGAACTTTTAAATTTCCACAATAATCGTCATTACTCTATCAGTGCTTATTCTGCTCCAGTTACTGTTCTATGTCCTTATATGTATTGTTCCTCACTTAATCAGCCTTATAAAGTGGACATCATTAATTTTCCTTTAGAGGTGAAGAAAATGAATCAGGGAAAGGAAAAATAACTTGTCCAATTCACACATAAGACAGGGACCTGAGATGATTTTTTTCTTGTAATTATTCTTGTCTGACTTGAAAGACAGTGCCAGGTTCTATAAAACTAGCTGTGTTACACATATAGACATTTAGCATGTGAGCACTGATATTATAGTATAATTGCTTGTACATGGAATATATTTCCTCCATTGGACTGGGAAGTCCTACAAAGCTATACACAAGCTTTCTTTGTATCCCTTAGCTTCATATGAACTATCCGGGTATCTTGTTATACACAGTGTCTGATTCAGTTGTTTTGAGGTTGCCCTGATAATCTGCATTTCTAAATGCTTCTTGCTGTAAGAATGATTTTGAGTTGCAAAGCTTTACATACTTAGTCACACAGATTTTCACGTAAGTATTCACTTAGCAAATGTGCTTGAATGCAAGAATGTATGATTTCATGAATGAACAAATAGCCGTCTCAAAGATAACTAGGCAAATTCGCAATGTCAGTACCTGGGAAAGTTTCCATAGACAGCTACCTACAAATACTTCTCATTTTAGAAAAGTAAGGAGTTACCAAAATACTTAGAGCATTTACAGAATGCCTAGGCATCCTCTGGGACAGACTCGGAGCCAAATGTGAGTGTAAATACAATATTCATCTTTGAATCTTTGGTCACAACTTCCTGTGCCTGTAATGTTATCCTCCTCTCTGCTCACCACAATCAAATCCTGTCATTTTTCCTAGATCTAGCAGCTGTAATTAATATTTCCTAAATGTTTATCTGATCAATAATTCATTATTCAATTTGTCATGCACATACAACAATTCATTTATTTGTCTTTCAATAAACATTCATTGGGTATTTACTATGTACCAGGCTTTATGATGGATATTTGCCTACTATACAAGATATAAAATGTTATCACACTCATTTGATTATTAATCTTCTTGTACGGATTTTAAGCATATTAAAGGCAAAGTTTAAAACCTCATACTTTTCGCACCCCCACTGCTATTAGAGTAACTTGGTTACAAATAAAAATGTGTGTTTGGTAACTAAGAAATTGTTAAAACTTTGACTATCTTAAATATAATCTAAATGTGATATGAAAACCAGTACCTTTGATGTTCATGCAAGTCTTGATTAAAATCTGAACCAATAGATGAGACCCCTGGGTACACACTTCACAACATTGCCATTCACGTGGCCTCCTTCAAAAACATGTTCTTTCTGTCATACCCTCCACTTCTGCCAATTTTTGTTCACTTCTTTCACAACCAGTTTTCTGAGATATCTTAGGGTATTTTTTTGATATCTTTATGAGAGTTCATATGCATTGCTCACTATGTGTTTAAGAGATATGCATATCTAGAGATTAGGCAGGAGTCTGTCAATCTGTTGAAAAGACTGAGGCCTACTTAATGAGAGAATAGAAATCATATCCCTTCAGGTTAAATTGTAGGTGTTTCCATCAGCTTGTGCCAATCGCCTACACAATTATTACACATGATGATTCAGATATCCAGATTATAGAATCTGATTATTTGAAAGACTGGGAAATTGTGGGAAGTTTTGAAAGTCAGCAAGAGAATAAAATAACGAGTCACATCAAGAAGTTGTGGCCTGATTTAAAACAAGCACTGCTTTTATTTTCTCCTCTGACTTAAGGCTAAATAAACTGCTTGTCCTCCAATTTCATCCCTACACAGTAATTGTAAGCTAAATGTTTATTCTATTGTAGTAGAAAGAAGAATTTTAGAAATAATAATCTTTCTATGCAAGTTGAGTAACACAAGTTTCCTGAGCTACCTTGTTCTTGTCTAGGTGGGTGGCAGTGATAAATGGGAGGCAATGCCGGGCTTGTCACACTCCATCAATGACACAAAAATAAGCAAACCAAAAGAATATAGAGTTTTTTATTTCCAAAAGAATAATTCCAAACATGTGGAAGTAGATAGTTGTGACCATTTTTATATACAATTAGACCTACAATGTTGTCTTTGGACCTTATTGTCATAGGATTTTTAGGGTGTTGCTTCACCATTCAGAAACCTCTGTAGCTGGGGGCCCCTGTGCTTGGGGTTTGCTTGTGCCTGCTGGACTAGTTCCACCTACTGAGCTTGTTCTGCCCACTCAGCCTGGCAGGCTGCACTCGGCTTGCACTACTGGCCCATATCCCATGCCTACTAAGGGTGAGCCAGGGGCGGAATGGTGAGGGGTGTGTGAGCAAATGAGTATGGGATCTGGCCACTGCTCACAGTTCAGGTGTGCTGGCTGCAGTGGGGCAGGCAGCTCTTGGACCAGATATTCTTCAAGCGGCCTCTGCTGTGTGTCACATTGCTGGCTTGGGGATCCCTGAGGGCTGGGATCCCAGAAGGGCCACAGCTCTTTTCTCCTTCTCATCACCTGCAACATGGCAAGTGGGGAGTATGTTTCCACCTTGTTTGTGTGACAGCACTTTAAGTCCCACCATTCAGTGGGTCCCATGTCTTTGTCCTGCATCCAGGAAGAATGAGGTATGCAGACAACTGAAGGGTGAGCAAGGTGGAGAGGAGTTTCATTGAACAACAGACAGCTCTCAGGAGACCCAAAGCGAGTAGCTCCTTTTCGCAAGCAGGTCATCCCAATGAGTGTGAGTCTGGCTGAATCTGGGGTTGTTATGTGCTCAGAATAGAGGAATTGAGTGCTAATTGGTCCATGGGCAGCCAAGGGCAGGATGGGAAAAAGCACCATGAACTGGCTGAACCATCACCAATGAAGTTCTTACTCTGGGCCGTAAACTTTGCCTGGAACTGGCAGCCCAGACCCCAGGCTTCAAAATGTTCCCGACCTGAAGGTGGGGTTTCACGGGGGAACCACCCCTCTGCCTAGGAACTTGTTTGCCTTTAACATGCCATCTATGGCACCCAGGCTGTACGTGTAGAAACACCCCCACAGGCTAGCACCAAGCTGCCCTCAGTTTCCCCAGTACCCCACCCATGCTTGTAAGTGTCCAAAAGTCCAGAAGGGGTCAAGGTGGCAGAGGGCTGGTGTGTCAGGGCTGCCATGAATGTGTGCACACCTGGCCAATTTGTGACAGCACCCCAGTTTGGCCACAGCTTTGCTCTGCTCCAGAGTGGACACCAGGAGTAGGGAGAGGCCAGGGAGAGGGAGCAGGCACTTCCAAGATTGCAGAGGCAGGGGGGCTTCCTGGGCCCCTAAGAGCACAAGGATGCTGGGTCCAGAGGTGGCTGGATGGCTACAGCTGCACCTGGGTGCACGGGGTTCCTGCCCTGCCAACTCAGTAGGGGGCGAGGCTCCGACCTGTTCACAGCCCACAGTGGCTTGGCAGAGCACACAGCCCCAGCTGCGCCTCCCCCACTGCTGCTAGCATTTCCACAGTGGCTGCTCCAGGTGGGTCACTCGCGCCATCATTATCAGGGCTCCTGCTCCTTGAAATTCAAGTGTGTTCATGTGTTGGGAGGTGGTGATATGGTGGTGTGGTTAATCTCTCATAGAGGTTTCAGTATTTCCAGAAGAAGTCATGTTTCAAGTTGAGGAAGCTGCAGCACAGAGTGGTTAATGAATTCCTCTAATCAGTGGGGTAAATTGCTAGCAAACCCAGCAGCAGGATTAAAATCTGAGGGCTCCAACTGCAGTTCTTTTTGTACCATATTTTCCCGCATTAATTATAAATCACCACTGCAAAATTCCAGATGATTAAATAGTTTTCTATTAAAAAAAGGCAAGTTGTTTGGACAGCATCATTTTTTACCTTACGGTCTTTTAAAAGTCTCTAAGTAGATGTCTTATAGTAAGGAATCAGAGTATCTCCAGAAGAGAAATAAATAGACAAAAGGGAAATTATGTTATTCTTGGTTGCACATTTATTGAGATTTATCTATTAGAAAGCCTTTGACTATAAAAACCAGGATGCCCAACCAAAAGTGGCTTAGAAGATAAGGTAATTTTTACCTTAAATGATACTTCTGGAGGCACATGGCTTTTCTATAATTGGTTTCATCAACTCAGAAGATTAATTAATGACACACATGTTTCTATAGTTACATTGAGCCACCTTTACCATGGCAATGTGCCTCTCTCATTGTCACAGAATGGTTGCTTCATAAGACACATGAGACATGGCTACATGGCTACATCCAGGGAAGACGAAGACAAGCATTTTTCCTTGTGTCATTTTCGAGAATTTTTTTTTTTTTTTTTGAGACGGAGTCTTGCTCTGTCGCCCAGACTGGAGTGCAGTGGTGCGATCTCAGCTCACTGCAAGCTCTGCCTCCCGGGTTCAAGCCATTCTCCTGTCTCAGCCTCCCGAGTAGCTGGGACTACAGGCGCCTGCCACCGCGCTTGGCTAATATTTTTGTATTTTTAGTAGAGACATGGTTTCACCATGTTAGCCAGGATGGTCTCGATGTCCTGACCTCGTGATCCACCTGCCGTGGCCTCCCAAAATGCTGGGATTACAGGCGTGAGCCACCGTGCCTGGCCATTTTGGAGAAAATTTGTTTTCTGAAAGTCACCACTTGGCTTTTCCTCTGATCTCGTTGTCCAGAATGAGGTTTTCATATAGCAGGCTGAGAAAGAAAGAATCTAGAATTTTGGACTCTATGGAGGTGCGCTGGATTTAGCATAAATAAGGTAGTAGAGTGATTGGGCCACAGAAAGTGCGTGACATATAGGAAGTTCAGGTATTTCAAACAGGTACCATTATTCATCCTAAGGGCTACCAAAACCCAAATATTATCATTGGTAATGGTATTTACAAGATATTTTTAAACTTTCAGGGACTCAATTGTAAAATTTCATATTTTAGCTTTTAAATTCACTTTTACTGTAACATTTGCATATTTCCATATAAACCCAGTAATTTATGTCTGTGGGAAATAAGCCAATTTCAGACAAATGAATAATGGGCAATTGGTAGATAAGGCTAATAGGTTAATACACACAAACACACACACAAACATTAACACTAAACACTTTATGACATGTTCTGTAGACATCAAATAAACATTATTTGAAAAATACCATAGAATATCAATCTTTCTTCTTAAGAGATACTGAAATAGATCTCACCACTATGTGGGTAGTTAAGATTAAGGCCACAAGGTATTTTGTTTTGAAATGGTTTGTTTCAGCTATTCTAAAAGTTACATGCAAAGGCAATTAAACTGGAATAATTTCAACAATTTAAAAAGAGAAACAAGGTTGAAAGAATCACCGTACCTGATTTTACAATTTACTATAAATCTACTAATCAAGAAAATGGTATTAGTGAAGAAAGAAATAGGTCCTTGGAATGGAATAAGCAGTATATGAATAGACTCAAACAAATTTAGCCATTTGATATTTGACAAAGGTTAAACAATTAAATAAAAAGGATAGTCTTTGCAGCAAATGGTATTGAAACAATTGGGTTCTCTATAGGCAAAAACAATGAACTATGACCTAAATTTCAAATTCATGAAAAAGTCAACTCAAAATAGATCACAGATGTAAATGTAAAATGAACAACTATAAAAATTTTAGAATAAACTCAGTAGAAAATTATCATAACCCAGAATCAGGACTAGAGTTCTGAGAAACAATACTAACAGCGTGTTCTAGGACAAACATGATAAATAAGAGTTCATCAAATTTACAAGCTTTTGTTCTGTCAAAGATACTATCAAGAAAGTGAAGAAACAAGCTATGGATTGAAATAAAATATTTCCAAACCATATATTCACAAAGAATTTGGTATCAGGTCCACACAGAGAACTTTCAAAAACTCAATTAACAAGACGACAAATAATTTAAGAAATGAACAAAAGACTTGAATAGACTGTTTACCAAAGATAATATAAGAATGGTAAATAATCACACAAAAAGATATCCAACATCATTAGCTACTAGGAAAATACAAATTTAAACGACAATAAGGTAAGACTACACAACTCTTAGGGTAACTAAAATAAAATTTTAGACAATGCAAAATGCAGACTGGGATGTAGAGCAACTGTGACTTTCAGGTATTGCCTGTGGAATGTGAAATGATATAGTCACTCTGGAAAATTGTTTAGCAATGCTTATAAATTTAGACATAGACTTAGCATTTAATCCAGCAATCTCATTCCTGAGTACTGTACCCTTGAAAAATGAAAATGTTTGTTCATGCCTAAACATATACATTTATATTTATAGCAGCTTTACTTCTTATTTCTAAAAGTTGGAAACAACCCAAATGACCTTTAAAAGGTCATTTGTGTAAACAAATTCTTGTATAGCTATACCATGGGACACTATTCAGCAATAAAAAGAAAGAAACTGTTGTCACCGGCAGCAGTTTGGAAGAGTATTAAGAACATTATGATGAGAGAAATCTGTGCCCAAATTTAAGAGCATCAAGGAAGCAAGTACTATTAAAGATGCCATAGGTTGTGGGGGAAGAGAGGGAGGTGTGTTTGGGAAGAAGGACATGGGGTAGGAATTCTGGGGTGGCTGGAAAAGTTTTTTCTTGACCAATATGATGGTTGCAAAATTATTTTACTTGAAACAGTTTATTAAAGTGTGAATTTGTTTTCTGTGACTTCATGTATCTGGTTTTTCAAGAAAATAAATTACAATATATTTAAATGCAAACAACAAAATAAGAGATTACCTCCAATATGGGTGTATTTGATACTCTCATGAAGAATATGTTCTGTTGTTTAACTGCTTTCAATTTCATTGATTTCTGCTATTTATTGCTTCTTTCCTTTAGTTTCTTGTATGTTTATGTAACTCATTTTAAAATTTCAATAATCTGTGACTATGGATTTGTGGATTTTTTCCTTTTTTTTAAACATTAGAATTCAGTACTATATATTTCACTTTCAGCACTGTTTTAGCTGATTCCAACAAATTTTTATACACTGTATTTTCCTTTTTTTAAATTCATTTCAATATATTTTCTATATTTTCCTTGAGATAGCCTCTTTGACCCATGGGTTACTTAGAAGTGTTCTGTTCAGTTTCCAAGTGTTTGGGGATTTTCCTATTAAATCTTTGTTACTGACTTCTAGTTTAATTTCACTGTTATCAGAAAACATACTCTGTATTATTTCAATACTTTTAAATTTAATTTGTTTTTAAATTATCCAGGATATGTTGTATTTTGGTCATGGGCTCTTGAATAAATGTGTTTTCTTATTCATTGGGTATATTGTTTTATAAGTGTGGATTACACCCTGTTGGTTGATGATTGACAGTGTACTTGTGTATTTGTTCTTCTCAGTTCACTGAGTTTTGCTTTATACATTTTATAGGTTGTTTGTTCTATTATACTCATTTAGGATTACTATATTTTGGCAGATTGATCTTTATTGTTATGTAATATCTCTCCCTTTTCTTGGTAATTTTCTTTGCTATGAAGTCCACTTTATATGATATTAATATAGCCACTATGACTTCCTTTTGATCAATTTTGCATGATATATATTTTTACATTCTTTTGATTTCAAAATATCTATATCAATATATTGGAAGTGAGATTCTTGAGACAATACATAATACTTAGTTGTTAAGTAGATTTCTTGATCCACTCTGCCAATCTCTGTATTTTAACTGAGCAGTTAGATCATTAATATTTAATGTAATTATTGATTTGTTAAGATTTAAATCTTCCCTTGTATGTTTGGTTTGCTGGTTGTTCTCTCTTTTTAAATTTTCTATTATGGAATTCTAATAATTTCTTTATATGCCATACATTCTGAGAACATTCACCTTACATTATTAGTATATGAGTAACATGTTTAGTGACTATATAGGATAAGAAAGCTCAGAATTACATAGACTTTTTTACACTACCTGGTGTGGAGGGGAGAAAGAGTGCAACATGCAAGGGTTTCTGTTGTATAGCTAAGACAAACCAAGACAAAAGGCTGTAATGTTACTTAATTATTCACTGCTAGGACTCCAAAATATTTTCTAGGGAGAATGAATACGATACTTTAATTCTGAATAAACTGATCTCACATCAACTATATACCTAGTGCTAATTCTGTGGCCCTCCACCTAGACAGATTAAGATGTTGCTCCTCATTCAGAGACCAATATATGGTTAAGACTTCC
>NW_012108953.1:1239470-1254325 GCF_000951045.1 Mandrillus leucophaeus | reverse complement strand
TTCTAAAGGTATATAAAAGTACTACATTAAAAAAATAAGAACTTGTCAAGTGTTGTTACTTATATTTTTATAGATCTCATAAAGTGAGATATCCGTGGTTCATTTTCTCCAACATAGAATACATGGAACTAATTTGTTTGCATCAATAGTTATCTGTAGAATAAATATGTGGAAGACATAGGCAGGGATATTTTTCAAAAGAAGAATTTTACACTGCATAATTACTATTATACATATTAGAGCAATGAAAGCCTTTGAAATCACATCTCTAATCCACATAATCACAACAGCTTCAGATGATTTACATGCACATAAAAATTGATTATTTATATTATTGTATATATTTCTAAGTAGTTGTCAATATTATAAAGCCTCCTAAATTATATTAGAAATATACTAATATTAGTTTTACTTTTATTCATTTAGCATTCAAAAATATGCTTTGAAAATCTACTTTCTTCAAGCACAATATTTTTTTATTTATAAAGGGCAGTGCTTTGGTTCCAAATATAAATAAATATTTCTTTAATATTTGCTCAAGCAGATTCTCCTTCCCACAGTTTACTCAATTAGGCTCTTTTAGGGACTATACTAAAATGTATAGAAGTAATAAGGAAGATATTTAGTAAGTCTATGTTTTAATGACATAAAACCTCTCCAGCAAAGAACCAAATAAGTAGTCTCTATGCTGCCTCAAACATCTGCATAAATGCATAGTTTCTGAGATTTTTAATTGTTTTTTCTGCAGCACTTTGGCAAGGTGCATAAATAGCCTAAGTTGGCATTTTTTACGTTTAAAATAAATGTATTTCAGGTAAAAATTATTGAAGAAGCTTTGAGTGTGGGACCCCCCAGTTCTGAATGAGGTAGAGAAGGCAAACTTCCCTCCCACTGAATTCAAATATAAAACCTGGACAGGGAGCATGGAACACATAGTTGAAGACTCAGAACCATCTAGTGGATTGGAGAAGAGCAACAGAATTCAAAGTACTACCAGTACTACCAGCTGTCCTTCCAACAGGCAAGGCCAGTTCTACTGATATTTTTTTCTCTCTCTTCCCCTCTCCCACGTCCTACCTTCTCTCTCTCCACCACTTACCACTCATCTTACTGCTTAGCCCCAGACACAAAATGGTAATTCCATAATGTTGCTTATGAACCCATGATTTTACCTCCTTCCCATAACTTATTCCATTGTGCTTCTTTAGGGACTGTACTAAAATGTATAAATTGACCTCCCAGGCTGCATATTTGTGTATTTTACCCTAATTATTATTCCAAAAACTCTGGGAACTGAGCTAATGGATAGACTTTCATCTAAGTCCCAGGCTGACCAACAGGTACAAATTAATAATAGCACTGCAAAGGCTTTGAAAGTTTAACTAGTTTTCAACGCTGGAACCATAGTGCACAGAAGGTGGGTTGGAACTTGTAGCCAAATCTAACCAGGATAACTGGTGGATAAAACAAAAATATTAAATCATTTGTCAGAGCATAAAAATTTCCTATGTCATTTCAGAAAACGTAAATGCAATTGCAGGTCTTCTGCATTTAATTGCATACTTACAAAACTATTAAGTGTTCAGAGTTGGGATGGGAACCCTTGGTCTTGCACCCTAGATAGAACAACAAGATGTGTTGTCAGTCAATAGCAAAACCAGGCCACTGCCTGCCTTTTATCTCACCTTGTGCTTTAAATTTAAGTTGAGCTTCTTGCTGGTGATATTAATTCAATTCCTTGTGAAATATTTAAATTGGCACCATTTGATATATTGTTTCTCTATATGTAGATGATTTATTATGGTTGTTTGCATACTCAGAATTTTCTTCTGATCATTTATTTCTCAGGTCACAAATAGCTATTTTTAAAACAGAATTTATCTGTCAGTTGGGATAAAATTGGAATACCATTGCACACTGTGTCTCTGTAATGGCTTTAACTTGTCAGAAACTGTTATATATTCCACTGAATTCTTTACTGCCATTAGTTTCTCACTGGTTTGGGTTTCTTCATCTCTTCTCTCTCAAAATAAAACAAAAATTTGAAATCATGTTTCATTCTCATCTCTAAGTGAAACTGTTAAAACACACATGATCAATATGTTTGATCATATTATTTTATTAATAAATTTCAAGAAAATTTCACTTTGCAACTTTGAAATGCCACTTAGGTTTACTGTCTTTCTTGTAACTACATTAAAAAAATTATCATGCATGTTTCTTTTCCACAAGAAGTCTCATTGGACTATTGCAACTTCGATGTTGTTGTACCAAAACTTTCTTCACTCACTTTTTTGGTCATGTATATTCGCTGGCATTAAACCCAAACTCCCAACACACAGAATTTTTCAATGACAAAATTGTACATTATATATACTACTTTTGTTCTACTTGCATAGTAATCATTAGATTAAACATTTGTATCTTCTCTAAGATACATGAAAAAATTTCTTGTGGACAGAGTCCAAGATTTTTCATTTTTGTTTGCCTAGTTCATACCACAGTGCTGGTGAATAGCAGGGATTTAGTAATTGTGACTCAACTGTAAAGGTTCTAAATATACAAATATTTATCCCCTGCCACCATTTTATACTTACTTTATTTTTTCTGTTATTACTATCACAAAAGGTTCAGATATCTTAGGCAGTATTATTATTGTTCTCTTTCCATTATTACATATTATACTTAAGACAATTGATTGTTCATGAGAATATATTAAATATACAAAAATTTATTAGTACATAAAAGAGTTACATGAGCCAACCAAATTAATTGGATTTTCTATCCGAGTAGATCCTCAGTTGTAGCACCAATTAAATATGATGTGATTATGATTCTATCAAGACATTTATGAATACTCTGCTTGATAATGGCTCCTAAGTTTTCCCAGACTCTAGAAATGGGTAACATTCCATTTCCATTCTGCAGATGGTTTCTACACACATCCCTGCATATCTTCCTCTAAATCCCTAACTAATAAAGAATGATCCCATTTTGGGCCCCCAAGAAATACTTTCTGGTATTTAGGCCACCATATATTTACTATGGTATTGCCTCTGATGCTCTCTTAGAGATACTCTCATGGGTCCTGGGTTGTGGCAGGCTAAAGTGGGCACACTCTTCTCATTGATTGATAGATTTTATGGGCCCTCTACTTAAGTCTGGGCAGGCCCTGTCAAAACTTTGAACAATATACTACAAGTGACTCTGTGCTACATTTTGTTTTTCTTTTAAGATGGAGTCTTGCTCTGTTGCCAGGCTGGAGTGCAGTGTCAACATCTTGGCTCACTGCAACCTCCGCCTCCTGAGTTCAAGTAATTCCCCTGCCTTAGCCTCCCAAGTAGCTGGGACTACAGGTGTGCACCCCCATACCCAGCTAATATTTTTTCCTGTTTTTTAGTAAAGATGGGGTTTCACCATGTTGGCCAGGATCGTCTTGATCTCCTGACCTCGTGATTCGCCCACCCTTGGCCTCCCAAAGTGCCGGAATTACAAGCATGAGCCACTGCGCCCGGCCTGTGCTACATTTTTAGCTGAGGATTTAAGACCGATAATTTCCATTTCCTGTCCTTTTGAACACTCACTCTTAGAACTCAGATGCTATGCTTTAAGAAAGCCCAAGCAGCCTCATGAAGAGGCTCACACAAAATGCAACTGAAGTCCCTAGCCTATTACCATTACTAAACTCCCAGGAAGAACCAGTATGTTACCTGTATGAAAGAGGCCATTGTGAAAGTGAATGAAATGATTCACTCTTATTCCCATTTCCCAGCTTAATCAGTAGATGGAGCAGAGGAAACCATTTCCTATTACATCCTGCCTACGTGCAAATTTAGGGTCAAAATAAAATATTGTTGTTGGTTGCAGACATTTGCATAAGTCACGAGTAGTCGATTGTTAATCACCAAGACAATGGAGAAAATGTTTTCAGGACATGTCAGAGACTTTTGCAGCAGCCCCTCCCATCACAGGCCTGGAGGTTTAGGAGGAAAAAATAGTTTCTTGGGCCAGGCCCAGGGTCCGTCTGCTGTGTGAAGTCTAGGGATTTGGTACCCTGTATCCCAGCTTTCTCATCCATGACTAAAAGAGGTCAAGGTATGGCTAGGGCTGTTGCCTCAGAGGGTGGAGGTCCCAAGCCTTGGCAGCTTCCATGTGGTGTTGAGCCTGCAGGTGCACAGAAGTCAAGAACTGAGGTTTGGGAACCTCTGCTTAGATTTCAGAAGAAATGTGGAAATGCCTGGATGCCCAGGCAGAAGTTTCCTTTAGGAGCTGGACCCTCATGGAGAACCTCTGCTAGGGCAGTGTGAAAGGGAAATGTGGGGTCAGAGCCCCCACACAGAGTCCCTACTGTGGCACCACCTAGTGGAGCTGTGACAAGAGGGCCACCATCCTCCAGACTCCAGAATGCTACATTCACTGACAGCTTGCATTGTGCACCTGGAAAAGCCACAGACACTCAATACCAGCCTGTGAAAATAGCCAGGAGAGGGGTTATACCCTGCAAAGCCACAGGGGCAGAGCTGCCCAAGTCCTAAGGAGCCCACTTCTTATATCAGCGTGACCTGGATTTGAGACATGGAGTCAGAGGAGATAATTTTTGAACCTTAAGATTTGACTGCCCTGATGGATTTCAGACTTGAATGGGACCTGTAGTCACTTTGTTTTGGCCAATTTCTCCCATTTGGAATGGCTGTATTTACCCAATGTCTGTACCCCCACTGTATCTAGGAAGTAAATAACTTGCTTTTGATTTTACAGGCTCATAGGCAGAAGGGACTTGCCTTGTCTTGGATGACACTTTGAACTGTGGATGTTTTAGTTAATGTTGAAATGAGCTGAGACTTTGGGGGCCTATTGGGAAGACATGATTGGCTTTGAAATGTGAAGATATGAGATTTGGAAGGGGCCAGGGGTAGAATAATATGGTTTGGCTCTGTGTCCCCACTGAAATCTCGTCTTGTAGCTGCCATAATTCCCACATGTTGTGGGAGGGACCCAGTGGGAGATGATTGACTTATGGGGATGTCTCTTTCCTGTGTTGTTCCTGTGATAGTGAATGGTTCTCATGAGATTTGACGGCTTTAAAAATGGGAGTTGCTGTGCACAAGGTCTCTTTTTGCCTGCTGCCACTCACGGAAGATGTGAGTTGCTCCTTCTTGTCTTCCACCATGATAGTGAGGCCTCCCCAGCCATGTCAAACTGTAAGTACAATAAGCCTTATTTTTTGTAAATTGCCCAGTCTTGGGTATGTCTTTAACAGCAGCATGAAAATGGACTAATACACTAATGAACCTTACTTTTGCTTTAAATGCTCACTGAGAAGGTTCACTGAAGGACTGAATATGTACATCACAAAAGGTTAAGTTAGAAATTCAGGATGTTACACTCTGGGAGCCCTTATCTTTGCCCATTAAAAACAGGGTTACTATGTAAAAAATAAATAAGATTTTCATCACAGAATGAACCCAAATTATAAGCCTTAGGATTTTACATAATTGCTAAAGGTGGATCACAAATTTGGTTCTAATCTATTTAAATACTACTGCCAAGATATTTAGAGCTTGTCAGTACGGCACATTTCTTTTTTTAACACATTAGCTATTACATATATGTGTTTCTTCCAGTGGACTTAAACATCATAAGACAGGAGGCTGTCATTCCATATTTTTACTTCCACAGGGCTTGGTTCAGAATCCATTATATAGCAAGTATTTGCCTGATGGACTAAATAAAATTTATACTTGTATTTAGTGCATCCTATATATACCTCTCTTGTTTTCAGTTTAAGAGAAATGTAGTCTTACTATTATCATAGAAAGATTAAAAACAGCTTTTGCTTCATATTTTAGGGCTTACTTTCTTTCTTTGCATGTAAGTCCAGTGGATTATTTACTTTGTACTGTGTATATGTTCACACACACACACGCACACACATACACACACACGCACACACATACACACACACACGCAAAGACATATGTTTGTGTTAATTATGTATTCTTACAGAATTATTAGTACCTGGCTTGATAAGGCATTTCTGTTACTTTCAACTCTTGCATATATCATGGATGATAAGGTTAACATTTTATTCCAACATTCTGTTGTTGTCGTTTTTGGAGAAAATACAAGTAATTATAAATAATGTTTATCTTTTGTATTTTTTGTTACAGCATATGGTAACAGAACTGATATTTTCTAGTCTCCATTCACACTTTGACCTGACACAAACAAATTCAAATCACACATTTTAACAGTCCCACATTACATGTTAATCTTAAGGTTTTACCCCCTGTAACTCATTAGTTTCAGTGACTAATGTGAAGTGCCCTGAAAACAAACCCATTATATAGTGACTGCCAGTAGTGTAGCATTATTCTCCCCTACATACCCCGCTACAATCTGTAAGTTCAAAGGGAAATTCTAATGCTAATTATCTGAGACTAGGACTTTTAATTTTACATACAAATACATCGATATTTGTACTTGTTTTATGTGTACTCAATTACCAGTGTTCTGGCTATATTAGATTTCCAACTACTATCAATACTGCGTATTAATATGCTGAAATATAAGCTAATATGTTCTAAATTATTATCTCTTCTTCTTATCTTTAGAACATTGTTTTGATTTTTTTAAAAAACATCCTGTATATAAGCTAAATTATGCAGTAATTTTATTTCAGGATAGTAAAGATAACTTTTTAAAAATTGCTATAAAAGGAGGTTTAATATTTAATAAATTCCTATAAAATGAAACCTTTTTTTTTTTTGTAAAATCAAAAGAACCCGAAATTCATCTTCTCATGACCCATTAGGCTTTAACTCCAATCGCAGTCCCTGGGAGATTCATATTGCCAAATCACATCTAATTATGTTGAACATACCTATGCATGGCAATTTTTACAAGTCTTTGAGGCTTTCTTTGGCCACACTTTCCTTTTTCTCTTTGACTCCTATTGCCACTTTGTTGTTTACTTTCCCACTTTTGAATTCCTCCTTCAAGGGCTCCAGTCCAATCGCCAGTGAGCCAATTAGCCTCATTGCCTTTGGCCCCTCCCACTCTGTTTTTCTTACTTCCATGCTTCTCTTCTGTTCTTTGCTATGGACTTCAGGATTATGCATATATAAATATTGAGAAGCACCAAAGATCTTATTGCCTTTCTTCAAAATTCATTTATTTCTGCTATGTTCTGGATTACTTTTATAAATGTTTATTTCTAGTATTTTATTTTTATTCTTTCTGTTTGGTTTGTTTACCACAACCACCATATAAAATATTAATAAATTTTATTTTTGTCCATTTATTGCTAAAAGTCCCTCCTTCATGTTTTCCTTCTTTTGAAGGTCAAGTAGCTTCCCTGTCATTGTTTTAAGAGAAGCCATCAATTCCTATAATGCCTTTAATTTTGGCTGACTGCAGCTGCCTTTCTTGGGTAGAATTGGACTTTCTTTTATTATGCACTGTTCTTTCAGATATTTTCTATAGAAATCAAAGTTATAATTATGCTCTCACAGAAACAAAATGCATTGCTTTCAATTCATATCTTGGGCAACATCTGATGTGTCTTTGAAACCCTTTTATACATCACATCATATTTCCTGCCCATAAAATGAAAACACACATCAAAACCTCAGTTAGTCTATGTATCTTAGTGAGACTCCTGGTATAAGAAGCTATAACTAGATTTTTTTCCAGGCAAGGGCCTGCGGTTAAATACCCTGGGTGGATGGAGTTGGGTATCAGTCCTTCTGTTGTACTGAAATACGTTTTTTCTTAAGGATGGTGTTAGTTAAATTTTTATTGTATCTATCCCTACAAGGATTTATTTTCATCTCCATAATTATATGGGAGAAAGGCAGGGCTAGACATTGGCATGGAGTAAAATAGGCATGTCAATTATGTGGAGTTCCTCCTAGTCTATATTTCATAAATATTCAACATTAAAAATAGTCTAGGTGTTACATAAATAAAGAATAACAGTATTCAAGTTGTGAACTTTCTACCAGCAATTTATCTTTAGCTCCAACATGTTTATCAAACTTGGGGCGGTGAGGTGGGGAGCCCAAAACTTGGCAGTTAAGAACATTCATCTTCTTGCAAAACAGACACTCACTATACCTCCTGCCAAAGCCAGTACTCAGGCCCCTCAGTTGTGACTAACTTGGTTCCGGCTTTGTTTCTCTTAGTCAGCACAACATTCTACAAACTCTGTGATCACACCATTGTATACCTCCTTCCCTCCCCAGGTGGTTTTACCTTTATCTCTTTTTCACTCCTTACCTCTAGCTATGACCATGCTGACTCCTTCACAGCAAGCATGACCTCCTCACAGGAAGAAAGACCTACTCATCTATAAGGTAAATAAACCAGCAAATGTATTCCTAGTCATCTGTAGTCCAGAAATATTAATTGACTTTTGTATCAAGATAAATGACTTCAAAAGAGTAGACTAATTTCTCAGACTCTAGGCTCCTTAAAATACTCTGTTCAAAATAGTCATTTAGCCCTATGATAAGAAAATGAGGTAATCTGAAGCTGCTCCAATGGACTGTTTTTCATTTTCTTCTTCTAGCTAGGCAATATATAGTTCATAGGTAAGCCTACTGTAAAATAGAAATAAATTGTCACACAGTAATTATATTGTGATTATCCAGTGTTATTGTGTGTGTGTTAATGAAAACTGGTTGTAAACTAGACATTTCATGTAAGTTCAAAAGTACAAAATGAATTAAATCTTCATTTACCCATAGTTCAGAGCTCCTCTATTTTCTACAGAAAAATGAAAATGTGTGTCTGGAGGAGGGATGGCAAGATGTCATCTGCAAAGAGATGACAACTTGAATCATTTCTCCTGAATAATATAGAACATAGACACAAGGGAGGTATTTTTCAGATTCATTCAGCATACAAAAACTGAGCTCATATATTTACAGAATTATCAAATGCATATTGATTGCCTTATAGTTGTATTCCTAATGGTTTCCACCAAAAACATACAAATTTCCTTGTAAAGATATTACAGTGAATATTAGAAAATAGCTGAGGATATGTGTATGGAAAGGAGAGTTACAAGGAGAGAAGCCAAAGGGCAGTTGTGGCCTGTCATCCCTGGCGACAGTCTGTTCTGTTGGGTACGTTTCTTGATATGATATTTAGAAACTGAGAGAGTAAACTGAATTGTATTATAATGGAATTATTCTCTCACTGTCCTGAAAACACAACTTGTACATTTTCGCACAGCTGCCTCCCCCTTCCTCCAATCTGATTGTAATAAATTCTCTTGTGTCTTTTATTCTTCTGCATCCTGAGTGAGTATTTCAGAGACTTACCTGGGTCTTACTTCCTCCAGCAAGCATTTTCTACAGTCTTTTTAGAGAATGCTCTCAACTGATATGGTTTGGCTCTGCATCTCCACCCAAATCTCATGTTGGATTGTAATTCTCAGTGTTGGAGGAGGGTCCTGGTGGGAGGTGATTGAGTCATGAGGTAAGACTTTTCCCTTGGTGTTCTTGTGATATAGTTAGCAGGAGATCTGGTTGTTTGAAAGTGTTTAACATTTTCCGCTTCTCTCTCTCTCTCCTCCTGGCCATGGGAAGATGCTCCTGCTTCCTCTGTGCCTTCGCCATGATTGTAAGTTTTTTGAGGCCTCTCCAGAAGCAGAAGCTTGTACAGCCCATAAAAACATGAGCCTATTAAACCTCTTTTCTTTATAAATTACCCAATCTCAGGTATGCCTTTATAGCAGTGTGAGAACAAACAAATAATAGAAAATTGGTACCAGAGAAGTGGGGTATTGCTATTAAGATACCAGAAAATGTGGAAGCAGCTTTGGAACTAGGTAATGGGCAGAGGTTGGAAGAATTTGAAGGGCTCAGAAGAAGGCAAGAAGATAACAGAAAGTTTAGAACTTTCTACAGACTTGTTGAATGGTTGTGACCAAAATATTGATAGTAATATGGACAATAAAGTCCAGGCTGAGAGTTCTCTGATGGAGATGAGTAACTTATTGGGAACTTCAGTTAAGGTCACTCTTGCTATGCTTTAGCAAAGAAACCTGTGGTTTTATGTCTCTGCTCTAGGTATCTGTGGAACTTTGAACTTGAGAGAGGTGATTTATCATATCTAGTAGAAGAAATGTCTAAGCAGCAAAGCATTAACGATTTGGCCTGGCTGTGTCTAACAGTGTACACTCACATGTGTGCACAAAGAAAGTATCTCAAACTAGAACTTACATTTAACAGAGAAGTCAAGCATAAAAGTTTTGAAAATTTGCAGCTTGACCATATGATAGTAAAGAAAACCCATTTTCTGGGGAGGAATTCAAGCCTGCTGCAGAAATTGGCATAAGTAAGGAAGAGTCAAATGTTAATAGTCAGGACAATGAAGAAAGTGCTTCTATGGCATTTTGGAGACCTTCACAGCAGCCCCTCCTATCAGAGGCCTGAAGGCCTAGGAGGGAGAAATGGTTTCTTGAGCCAGGCTCAGTGTTGCCCTGCTCTGTGCAGCCTCAGAACATTGTGGCCACTCCATTTCCAGTTGTGGCTAAAAGGGTCCAAGGTACAGCTTGAGCCGTTCCTTCAGAGAGTGTAAGCCCCAAGCCTTGGTAGCCTCCATGTGGTGAGAAGCCTGTGGGTTCACAGAGGGCAAAAGTTGAGGCTTGGGAGCATCTGCCCAGATTCCAGAAGATGTATGAAAACACCTGGATGTCCAGGCAGAGGTCTTCTGCAGAGGCATAGCTCTCATGGAAAACCTCTATGGGGCAGTGTGAAGGGAAGATGTGGGGTTGGAACCCCCACAGAAAGACTCCACTGTGGCACTGCCTAGTGTAGCTGTGAGAAGAGCAGCTATACTCTAGAACCCAGAATAGCAGATACACCAGCAGCTTGAACTGTGTACCTGGAAAAGTCACAGGCACTCAACATCAGCCTGTGAAAGCAGCACAGGGGGCTTTACCCAGCAGAGCCACAGGGGCAGAGCTGCCCAAGGTCTTGGGCGCCTACCCTTTTCCTTAATGTGACCTGAGACATAGAGTCAAAAGAGATTATTTTGGAGATTTACGATTTAATGACTTCTCTGCTGGGTTTCTGACTTGTATGGGGCCTGTAGCACTTTTGTTTTGGCTGATTTCTCCCTTTTGGTGTGGGAGCATTTACCCAAGGCCTGTACTCCCATTGCATCTTGGAAGTATGTAATTTATTTTTAATATTACAAGCTCATAAGTGGAAGGGACTGCCTTGTTTCAGATGAGACTTTGGACTTGGACTTTTGAGTTAACGCTGGAATGAGTTAACACTTTGGGAGACTATTGAGAAGGCGTGATTATGTTTTGAAATGTGAGAAGTACATGAGATTTGGGAGGATCCAGGAGCAGAATGATATGGTTTGGCTCTGTGTCCCCACCCAAATCTCATGTTGAATTGAAATTCCTAGTATGGACGGAGGGGCCTGGTGGGAAGTGATGGAATTATGGAGACAGGCTTACCCCTATTCTTGTGATAGAGTTCTCATGAGATCTAGTTGTTTGAAAGTAGGTAGCACTTCTCACTTCTCTCTCTCTCTCTCTCTCTCTCTCCTCCTGGCAATTTAAAGATGTACCTGCTTTCCCTTTCACATCCACCAAGATTGTAAGTTTCCTGACACCTCCCCAGAAGCAGAAGCCTGTACATCCCACAGAATCATGAGCTGACTAAACCTCTTTTCTTTATAAATACCCAGTCTCAGGTATGACTCTATAGCAGTGCAAGAAGACACTAATATACTAACGCTTGATTCCTTTGAGTTGTGAGTGGGGGGGTTCTGTTAGTCTCTCTGACTGACTAGTGAGCAGTCAGGTTAAGAGTACCTACATATGATATGTAAGCTCTCCTGAATTGTAGCACATTCTTTTCAGATTGTCATTCCTTTCCTTTATTTCATGTTGTCTTTTACTTCCTTCTTCACTACCAAATCCTTCAGAAAAACAAGTCTACATTTACCATCTTCAGTAGGGAACTACCTCCTTCTGTATTCTTAGAAACAGTTTCTATCCATTCCATCATACCAAAGCTACTTTGTAAGATAAAAATGTGTGGTGTAATGCAAGTGTGAAATGAATATGAATTCTGTATGAGATACCAGGGTTTGCCTGTTGGTTCAGCTTGTACTAAATACGCAATTTTGAGCAAGTTATTAATTCTTGATGAGCTTCAGTTCTTTTATTTATCAAAAAGGATATAGTAATAATTCCATGCATATATAAAGATAGGAATGCATATATATTTCTTGCCAATATGAAGTAATCAAAATGAGATATACTCTCCTGCCTTAAATATTTAAAAATTGGACAAAATATATATGAAACAACAGTTTCAGCACAAGGCAGTGATCTTCAAGATAAAGGAAACTAACAAAATGATTCCTATGATTGTTCCACACTGCTGCCTGGAAACAGTTTCCAGGCAAACGGGGGGAAACATACAGAATAGCACAGCAAAGGGGAACCCAAATAGGGCTGGCAGATTCTCTCAGTTGATAAGATACATTTGAGATGTCAGAAAGCCAATTTGGCTAGAACTTGCAGAGCACAGTACAAAGAGGACAGAACTGGATAAAGAGGAAAGAACCACATGAAGAAGAAAGTGTTGCATGGAGAGAATTCTGCAAGAGCGAGAGCCCTTGAAATATGCAAAGCGTTCTTCTTGAGGCCTCAGTTGAGTGTTGCATGTAAATTCAGTGCATATGAAGAAACTACTCAAGACTGTGAAAGAAGCACCAGAAAGGACAAGGTGATACAGTCCTCAGAGCTCACAAAGGGCTGAGAATAGCTGATGTTCCCACCGGCTGTAGTGAAAAACCTCATCATACATAGACCGTTAAGTAGAGTTCTCAGAAAGTTTTTTATCTCAGTAGTGGAACAAAATTAGCCCTAGATTTGAAATCACTCTGGTTTCACTTACCAGATTTTAAAACCTTACCTCCAATGACTTGAAATGTTTCCAGTTAATTTCATATCAGTTGAAAGCTCACTATCAAAAGAACCTGCAAAATTATACAGTATCCAAAAAGGTAAAAACGAATGTCTGGCATCCAATTAAAAATTACCAGACATTAAAGAATCAGGAAAATATAACTCATAATAGGGAGGAAAACCAAGCAATAGATTCAAACCAAAATATTACACAGATGATAGAATAAAGTATAAAACAGTTTTTGTAGCTATATGCTGTATATTCAAGAAGGTAGAGTGAAGCATGAAAATGTTAAAGAGACATGGAGGATATTTAAAAGACCCAAATTGAACTTCTAGTGATGAAATAGCAAATACAAAATCATTTAGGTTAGTTGCCTATAATTCTCATTTATCTCAACTTCTTAGCAGCTTAGAGCATACATACTAAGATTTATTTAAAATTTCTTTTTCCCTTCAACTTTCACAGACCTCTCTGACCAATACTGCAAGTACCTTGGGCACAGGAAGTAATGGCAAGCTTAAATGGTCCCTGGTTGGAAACACAAGTCAAGATCAGCTTCTGAGTTAAATATTTTATTTATAGTATTTAACACAGTGTCTGGCACAGTGTAAGCATGTAATAATAGAAACGAAGTGAAAAAAAGCTGATAGAGATAGGGATGGGGTAAAGGCATACAGAAAAGAAAAGAAGTAAGAAGGGAAGGCAGCTAGACCAAAGGAAGGAAAAGGAAGGGGAGAAAGACTGCTGACTTAGCCACAGCACATACAACCCCTTCCAATAGTTTTAAAAGCTCAAGAGAATTAACTCGTCTCATAGAGACCTAATGTAAATGTATAGGTTCATTTGCAAGACCGGATCAAACAAACATATTTAATTATATCATCTTCCTTAAGTGAAGGCAAATTGAAAGTATTCATTATGCAGTAGTTTAAATTCATTGATTTAAATACCAAAGTGATACATAATTTAAGTGTGGAGCGCTCTAAAATACTACAAAGCATATGCTGAAAAAGCAGTAAATAAGAATTTACAGAGAAAAGCAAAATCTTCAGTGATGGATTGGGCACTTCAATCAGCTAAATCACTCAAAAGCTAGAATTCAGTACACAAGAGAAACACACCCTATTCAGCTACCTATACACATCCTGACTCATGAAGATGGACCATCTAGACACTGCAGAGGCTGCTCTACTGAACAGGAAGCATATTTGAAATAACTGAAGAGCAATCCTGCCAGAAAATAGAAGCAGGAACTTGAAGTGATCTCTTCGGACTTGAAAAACCCTTTGGCCAGAATCAAAACAGTGTTTCGCTCTATTATCCCTTTTGTGGAGGAAGAAGCACATTATCATAAATCATGCTGTGTGTGTTTGTCCCATAAAAAGAGGAGGCATCACAACCTCATAGAGGGCACTGGTGCTTCCTCAGAGTGACTTCAGTGGGAAATAACAAGGGAACAAGAGAACAATCACACAACACAACTCTTTAGCAGCCTGATAGTTGAAAAAAACTGTTAACCGTATCAAGTTTGGATACAGTATGTACGCTATCATATTAGGGCTTATTTTCTCAAGATTGTGATACTCCACCCCAAAACCTTCTAGTGACTCTATACTTCTATTTTTTATACATATAGTTAAGGTGTATTTTGAGCTATAACAGGGCAATTATTTATTCCAGAAACATTTGCTGGGTAAATAACAGTAGGTAAACTCTTGCTTCAGAAATGTTTTGTATCTTATAATAGAAAGTGTTTTTAACATAAATTTTTTAACACACAGAAAATTTAATAAAAGGTATATTAAACACACTTATCAAAGAGTTATTAATATTTTGCTAACCTTGTTACATCGACTTTCTGCCCTCCCACCTGCCTTCTTTCCCTCCCCCCTTCCTCCCTCCCTC
>NW_012108953.1:1226091-1239041 GCF_000951045.1 Mandrillus leucophaeus | reverse complement strand
TATATTTTTTGTTAAGTTTGTTCAAACAAGGATAAGAATAAAATATACATATGCATTTGGTTGCTACGTCTTCTAAATTTTTTAAAATTTTCCCATTGCAAATTTGTAACTAGTTTATTTGTTGATAAAACTAGATCATTTGGCCTGTAGACTTTTCCATTTCCTAATGATTACATTATATATATATATGTATATTCTATACTTTCTTTTCCTAACCAGGTAGTTAAATCTAAAGGCTTAGTGATATTTAGGTTAAATTATTTTTGTAATAATAGGTGTCACTCGGTGCTTTCAATTGCATCATACCAGAGGGTCTGTGATATCTTTCTATTTCACTTTTTTCACTTTTAATGATATTGACTTTGGTCAGTGGATTTAGGTATTGTCAGCCTAATCCATTCATTATAAATTCATCACCAACCATTGCCTTAATTATTTTATATCTACTGTTGTTGTTGCTTTTTTTTTTTTTTTTTTGAGATGAAGTTTTGCTCTTGTTGCCCAGTGCCTCCCGAGTAGCCGGGATTACAGGCACCTGCCACCAGGCCCTGCTAAATTTTTTTTTTTTTTTTTAGTAGAGATGGGGTTTCACTATGTTGGCCAGGCTGGTCTCGAACTCGTGACCTCAGATGATCCACCTGCCTCAACCTCCCAAAGTGCTGGGATTACAGGCATGAATCACCACGCCCAGCCACAGCTACTCTTAATGACTGCCTGATACATTATTTTATTAGAGGTTAAAAAATGATGATTTTCTAATTCCTTACACCTTCTGCATTTATTGTTGTGAGACAATGATTCGTGAGTTTCGTGCATTTCTTCACATTTTGAGAGCAGTTGTGCAAATGGCCTTTGCTCCAAAGTAGCTTTTCAAAGATATATGTATAATGAACAGGTTCAAAAGATAGGGATGTCAACTTTGTCTGGAGCAGAGAGCAGGGTTTTTTTTTCTGTTTGTTTTCTGCTGTTCAGTGTAATAAAGATAATGACTTCTTCCGTAGCAAAAGCTGAGTAAGTTTGTTTGAAGTCCATTACAAATGATCAACACTTCTAAAGCTTGAGGCGCCTCTCTTTTAACAGAATTCACTGTGTCTGCTGACATCACCTGACCCTCATGACACTACTTTGTAGAAATTGGAGTTTAGGGAACCAATGCAAGAAAATGGTTGCTGGTATTGATTAGACTAATAAACTGTCCTTTTGGTGTTCCCCAAGAGACACTTGTCTCCTGCCAGCAGCCCTAAAACTGGCAGACTAACTTCTCGGATTTCAAGTAAGGTATCAGGTCTTTCATAATTCTTGATATTAGCTGGGACTCTTCTACAAGGAAGAACTTTATTTTATTACATATTTGGTTCCTCTAGTGGAAGTTTCTATAGAAAAAACAGGATTATGTTTATTTTTCCATGTTTATACACAAGTTTTCAGAATGAAGTGCTAGGCATCAAATCCCAAAAATTAGCTATTAGTTTTCTTTTATATTTTAAGGTTTTTAGTATCACCACAAACTCATGAAATTTTACATATCTAAGTTGTAGTCATTGAACACCATGGTTTTGATGCCAAATTGTCCCATTTTTGGCCAGTGGGGACCATTGTTAGTTTTGGTATTCATCTGATGTAATCCCATAGCTTTTGCTAGATTCCTTGCTTTCTGGTCCAAATTCCTTTTTATCCCTTTCCAGTCACAGACCTGAAATCAGTTATTTCTCCAAAGAACCTGTTTGCTTTTGTGGGAAATTCTATTTGAAGATTACAACTGAGATGCTAGATGTTTTTATTGCTAAAACTTTTATTGTTTTTAAATAATAAAATATGTGTATATTTTTAGAAAAAATATATGAGTTTATAATGATATTACCAGATAAATACATTAATATTTTGGGGATTTTATTTAACTTGGATGATTTTGTTTACAATTTGTATGTATTTTATACTAAAAGTATTAATTCTTAGTCAAATTAAGTTAACTACTAATATACTATGTGTACTATAGGTAAATGGTAGATAGATGAATTTTAAAATAGCAATATTGATATTACTCTGAAAAATAATGCTACTGAATAAAATTTTAAAATTCTTTGTTGTCCTTTTTTCCTTAAGATATTTACTCAAAACTTTATATAGTTTAACCCTAGGTTTTACCATGAATTGAAATAATTTTATGTGAATAAGATGCCAACTTTACATAATTAGATTAATGTTTCTATTTATTTTTAATTTTCAAATATTTTATACGGTAAATTTTCCTTTTTTGGTGTACAGTTGCATACGTTTGTACATAGGCATTGATTATTTTAACTACTACCACAGAAAGCATATAGAATGATTCTAACATTCCCAAAGAATTGCCGCCTTCACAGTCAAACCTGTGCCGCACCCCTAAACCTGCCCCTGAGATATATACTAGTGAACTGATAATCTAACATGTGAATTGCAGCCAATAACAATATGTGTTCATCTGTTGGGTTTGTTGGGGGTACTTTGCTAACTTTAAGATGTGACCTAGAGCTTATTTTTTCTTAGTTCTTTGTGTGTGTGTGTGTGTGTGTGTGTGTGTGTGTGTGTGTTAAGGAGAATTTAAGAATATTCTAATAGTTACACCTTTGCCACTGTCTTGCATCTGTTTAACACCAGCTGTGTCCCACTGAAAAAAAAGTCACATAGTCACGGTGCACCTAACTTATTTGAAAACATGCAGTTTTCTCCAAGGCAGTAAGAAATCAGAAATTTTTTTGAGGTGCCTATCGTATGTGAAACATTGTGCCAAGGATTTATGCTATAGTTTGAATGTGTTTTCCGAAGTTCATATGTTGGAAACTTAATTTCCAATTTAACAGTGTTGGAAGGTGGGGCCCAATGGCAGGTGTCTAGGATATGAGGGCTCTGGACTCATGAATGGATTAATGTCATTACCATGGGAGTGGGTTTATTATAACAGTGAATTTGGCCTTTCTTGCTTCTTCTCTTGCGTAAACTCTTTTCCCCTTCTGCCTTTGCTGGGATAACCTGGCAAACAGGCTCTCACCAGATGCAGCCACTTGATCTTGGACTTCCTAGCCTCCAGAACTTGAGCCAAAAAAATGTCTATTTACTATAAATTACCCAACTTCAGGTATTCTGTTAGAGCACCACAAAACAGACTAAGATAACTTCAATGTATTATTATCTCATTTAATTTTCATAATTAGCCTTTGAATTTAACATTAAACCAATTTAATGCTAGCATATACAATCTTGAAAAGATTAATTAACTCAGAGTCATGTAACTATGAAAAGTACAGCCCACATTCACAATGGTATATGTCTATATCTCTCTAGTTTCATAACTCGTATCTTCCTATACTTCTTCCTGTAAGGTTTAGTTAAAATTTGAACTATCTCTCTGGTTGGAGAAAAATTAGCAAGCAACTTAAAAGCATTGAGATGATAATTTGCATATTAAATTATAATTCAATAAATGTTGACCTAAATTAAAAATGTAATCTGTATAGCAAAATATCCTCCAAAAATTATATTAAAAAATACAGTTGATCCATTAACAACACAGGGATTGTGGGCACCAAACCTTCACTCACAGGGTCAAAAGTTCATATATAACTTTTGATTCCCCCAAAACTTTACCAGTAGCCTCCTGTGACTGGAAAGCCTTACTGATAACATAAATGGTGGATGAACACATATTTTACATGTTATATGTATTACATACTATATTTTCACTGTATTCTCTAGTAAGCTAGAGAAAATAAAATGTTATTAAGAAAATCATAAGAAGATAAAATATATTTACTATTTATTACATGGAAATAATCATCATAAAGGTATTTGTTCTCATCTTCACGTCGAGTAAGCTGAGGAGGAAGAGGAAGAGGAAGGGCAGCAGAGGCAGAAGAGATAGAAGGGGAGGCAAGAGAGGCAGGCATACTTGGGATACTTTTTATTGAAAAATATACATGTATAAGTGAACTTTACAGTTCAAATCCATGTTGTTCAAGGGCCAACCTTCCAGATAAAGATGATTACTCATGATAATTCCTCATTAATAGTGATAAAATCAGATCATTGTGATGGACAAGAGGTAGTGAAAGAAATTGCAAAGAGGCACAGGGAGCTTTCTGGGGAGATACAAATATTCTGTAGCCTGATTATTGTGGTACTTACATAAATGTATACTTAATATTTGTGAAGTTTATTATATGCAAATTAAACCAAATTATTTATGATGCTCTAAACACAAGATATGGCTAGAGTGTCTACTGATTCTAAGGCCAATAAAACTCCATAGAAAATGAAAACTTAAGCCTACTAGAAATATAAAGCATATTGTTCCAATTGAAATGATTTGAATTACAGTAAATCTTCTACCATTTTTGTAACTCCTCTGATTAGGGAAAATGGAGAATGTCATAACTTGAATAGGTTTTGAAATTAAAGATAATAAAAATGAACAAATTCTTACAAAATTAATTTTGTGATAAAACAAGAATAAAAACAAAAATAAAGCAAAAAGTATTAATCAGTTATTTTAATTATGAATAATAACATGCCTATATAATTTTTAAATAAGCAAAATTAATGTTTTAATTAGAAAATGTTATTTACTCAAAAATGGAAAACCTGATACATGAAACTTACAAAACTATCAAAAATTAGATTCAAAATAATATTCTATGCCATATGATTTTATTGAAAATTGCTTTTCAAATGTTTAAAAAATGATTATTCTGCAAGTGTTCCTAAATGGAAAATACAGAAAGCTTACTGATTCATTGTAGATACAGAATACAAAAATCATTCATATCAAAATAAAAATATATGCAGTTATGTGGATTTTCTTATAGAAATGCAACACGATATTAGAAAATGTACCAATCTAATGTCACATGAATGTATTTAAAGTTTTTAGTAAGCATCCAAATCCTGTAATTCCAATGATAAGACTCTATATAGAGGAAAAAACCTGAAAAGTCTGGCTAATATTTTGTAAAAATTATTTTCATTTATTTTATTTTGAAATGGGAAGTTTCACTTCTGATATTTGCAGGGTAGCTTTCGTAAGGATTGCTCCTACTATAAAAGCATTATAAACTGTGGACAAAATATAGAAAGGCAAACACACACACACACACACACACACACGTACACACACATATTGCCCCACTCATACACACTCCAATTCACATATACCCCTATTTGAAGATACTAGAGAGTGAACAAAAGCAAATACAATCTGGAGAGATTTTGTTCTTTGAAAGAAGAAATGCCAGTGAGGGATTAATGCATACTTGCTTTACAGGGTTTCCCCAAGACAACTCTCCAGTTCACATGATTAAGCATGTGAAGAACTCAAGCAGAAAAACTTTAGTTTTACTGTCTTCAGACTTCAGGAGACAGAGTTCAAGATTGCCTGAGAAGCTAGAAATTGAGGGGAGAATCCCAGTAAGGAGGGGGCCACAGATGGAGAGTGCACAAACCTACTTATAAACTTTCTTCCAAGTGTTGGTAGTTGATGAGTTGTGCATGTGAAGGGGGTGGATACTCTGCAGTCTGATGTAATCCACCCCCTGGAAGGCTGAATAAGTTAAGCAGAAGTTTTGACTGTCATCAACCTCAGAAAAAGAACAGAGACTGTCATTTCAATGCTACCAAGTTAAAATGCCTTGGTAAATATCTCATGCTTTGCATTGAAATATTAGAAGTGACATGCTACAGGAATAAAGACTACATTACACAGTTAAAGAGATCAGGCCTAACCAATGTAAAATCAAGCCTCTATAAGTTCAAGGTGATAAGCCAGTTTATTAAGTGTTTAATACAAGAAAATTTAATATTGTTAAAAGAACAATAATAGGTTAAAGGGTCTCTACAGCATATCATCCATTATGTCCATTATAAAATAAAAATTAAAGGTTACGTGAACCACCAGGAAAAATGTGACATGGACAAAAGTATCTATAAAAATAGACGCTGAGATGACCCAGATTTTGAAATCCGCAGATGAGGACTTTGAAAAAGCTATTATAAATATGTTCAAAGACAAAAATATTATCAAAATGAGTTAATAGGTGTAGAATATTGCTGAGAATTAGGAACTGTAAAAGGAATCCCAATAGAAATTTAAACTGCAATATAAAGCTTTTTAATTCCATGGATTGGCATAAATAGGAGATTGGAAACTGTAGAATTAATGTTTGTTAAAGTTTAAGGCTGAACAATAGACAATACTTTGGAAAACACAGAGAAAGTTAAGAATAAAAGCTTTGATTACATGCCTGTTTTTTTTTTTTTTTTTTTTTTTTTGAGATGGAGTCTTGCTCTGTTACCAGGCTAAAGTACAGCAGTGCGATCTCAGCTCACTGTAACCTCCACCTCCTGGGTTCAAGCAATTCTCCTGCCTCCAAGCGATTCTCCTGCCTCAGCCTCCCGAGTACCTGAAACTACAGGTAGGCACCACCATGCCCAGCTAATTTTTTTTTTTTTTTTTTTTTTTTTAGTAGAGACGAGGTTTCACCATGTTGGCTAGGATGGTCTCGATCTCTTGACCTTATGATCTGCCCACCTCGGCCTGTAATCCCAAAGTGTTGGGATTACAGGTGTGAGCCACCGTGCCCAGCCCCTGCATTTTAACATATGTGTAATTTGATGCGTAGAAGAGAAACTAAAATGGTGGAGAAAAAACAATTGAAGAAATGATAATTGAAACCTTCCCAAATTTGGTGAAATATATTTATATACAGACACAGAAATCCTAGCAAACCCTAAGCAGGATAAATACAAATACAACCACCCACAGCACATCATATTCAAAGTTCTGAAAATCAAAGATGAAAAGAAAATTATAAAAGCTGATGGGATAAGAGTACAATATATTATATAATGAGGAAGAAAAGTATAATTCATATTCAGCTTATCAATAGAGGCAATAGACATATAGGACAATGGAATGACATATTTAAAATGATAAAAGAAAAAATAGCCTACAACTTTGTATTTAGAAAAAAACTGAATTGACACTGAAATATAGATATGTTCAGAGTAATAAAGTCTAAGATGCAAACAACACTTTTTAAAAAGTGCTGAAAAAGATCTTCAGACTGAAATATCACAGATGATATCATTATTTGTGTAGAAAAATATATACACAAAACTAATAAAACTAATACATTCTACAAAGTCATTATGTACAAGGACAATATAAAAAATTGTAGTTTTTACATTCCAGTGGAAAACCATTTTCAAATAACAATTAAAATTTTTGACCCGTTGCCGTGGGTCACGCCTATAATCCCAGCACTTTGGGAGGCAGAGGCTGCAGGATTGTTTGAGCCCAGAAGTTCGAGACCAGGTTGGGTAACATAGAGAGACCTCATCTCTACAAATAATTTTAAAAATTAGCTGGGCATAGTGGTGCCTGTCTGTGGTCCCAGCTACTCAGAAGGCTGAGCGGAGAGAATCACTGGAGCCCAAGAGATCAAGACTGCAGTGAGCTGTGATTATGCCACTGCACTCCAGCCTGGGAGGGAAAACAAGACTCCCATCTTTAAATTAGAATTAAAGAAAAATAAAATACTTTGAAATACCATTAAAAGTCTTGCAATGCCCCTACACAGAAACTGAGAAATTGCTGAGAGAAATAAAAGATAACAAATAAATGAAAATATGTTATACCAATGGATTGGAAACTATTATATTGTTTGGAGATCATTTCTCCCCAAACTGATATATAAGTTAAATAAAATCACAGTCAAAATCTCCACATAGTTTGATAGAAACTGGCAAGCTGATTCTATCATTTACATAGAAAATATCTAGAATAGCCTAGAGAATCTTAAAGAAGAAAAACAAATTTGGAAGCCTCGTTAGCTTGTTTAGAGATGTGCTACAACCTAGAGTATTTACAACATGTAGCAGTGAAATAAGTACAGGCATGTATCAGTATAATTGAATATACATACCAAAAATAGACTCACACTTACATAATCATTTGATTTTGTCCAAGCTGTGAAGGCAGTTTACTGGGAAAAGGAGTGTTTTTAATAAGTAGTGTTGAAAAACCAGATGTTTACCCAAAAAATCTTAACCTCCATCTTTGTTATACCTATCTGTCATTCATAAGATAATGGTTACTTTAAACTATTCTTCTTTGAATATATATATATATATAAAATATATACATAAACTTCTTAATTACAAATATATGAACTAAACAACTTTATTAGCAAAAAATACAATTATGGTTATGCTGACAGGAAATAAAGTAGAACATTTACCTCAAAGTGATATGTAGTAACTAGCGGCTGGCCATTATTCTTTTCGTAGTAACTAGAAGTATCTTGATAAATTACAAGAATCACATTTTTAAAAAAATCAGAGAGCTATGGAAACAAAAATGACTAGATAAAACGAAATCCTATAGGAGGAAGAACTATTCTTCACTGAGCTGAAATTGACAACCAATTTCTCCTCTGGGGTCTTTTGACTGGCTGAGATTTGGGCTGAAATATGAGGACAGTTTAGCAGAGAATCTCTAGTGGAGAAAACTCCATCATCTTGTGGGGATGAAACTGTCTCGGAGCTTGACTGTAGTGATGGATACACAAATCAACACTGTGATTTCATTGCATAGAGTGCACACATAATCACATGCACATAAGTAAATGTAAAACTAGGGAAATCTGAGTAAGATAACTGGATTACATCACTATAAAATGTATTAGTTTTGATATTGTACTGTAGTTGCTCATTTATAACTCACTGACCTTACTTCAGCCCATCTCCCCGTCCCTAATCCCTGGCAATGACTAATTTTTCCTCCACCTATAATTTCGTCATAATATTTCTCCATTACAGTTTTTTTTATAATACTAAAACATTTTCTTTTATTTTATACCATAAATAAGCACAAAACATAATAAAATAAAATGTTAGAAACTACTCTTCTTTTACTTGGCCTACATTTGCCTATTGAAATTTAATAAATTACTATACTCTGTGTGCCTCTATTTTTATCCCAGGTATTATGAGCATTATTATCCTCACCTGTAGCTTTAACCACTACCAGGTCCTGGAAGTCCCTAGAACTCTACCTTTACTGAGACACTTTCTTCTGAGGTCCTGACCTGTTTAGCATATGGTCTAATGATCTCTTCATAGCTATTTCAAATACAACATATCCAAAATTGAATCTACCCTTCTCTGCTTTCTTGTCACCTCACATGCCCCATACCCTATTTTCTACATATATATATATACACACACACATACACACACACACACATAGACAGATAGACGTGCAGAAATATACACATCTGTATATGGAATATGGTATACGAGGTGTTTTTTTATATATATATATGAAATGAGGTATGTGAGTTGTACATACATATCCATATATATGTGATGTGTGTGTATATATATATCTCCTCACATATATGAGAGAGAGAGATATATCCATACACAGAGAGAGAGTCTAATGACTTCATGCCAAAGCATATCCCCTCAATCATTGTTATAGGTCCCAGTTTCTGTGAATTTTCAATATAATCACTACTTGGACAGCAGCTCTGAGGATAATGTTAACTGTCTCTCATTGTATTAGTCCATTAGATCGCTGCTGATAAAGACATACCAAGACTGGGCAATTAACGAAAGAGGTTTAATGGACTCGCAGTTGCACGTGACTGTGGAGGCCTCACAATCATGGCGGGGGGTGAAAGGCACATCTCACATGGCAGCAGACATGAGAAGAGTGAGAGCCAAGTGAAGGGGGTTTCCCCTTATGAAACCATCAGATCTTGTGAGACTTATTCACTACCACAAGAACAGTGTGGGGGATACTGCCACCATGATTCAATTATCTCCCACTGGCTCTCCCCTACAACACAAGGGAATTATGGGAGCTACAATTCAATATGAGATTTGGGTGGGAGCACAGCCAAACCACATCACTCATCATCTTTCTTATTTTCCAACACATTGTGGGAAAAGCTCACTTCTTTTATGACAAGTCTCTTATTTTAATCTCTATTTAAACTTTTAGGTTTCTTATTTATAAAATATTAATAATATAAATTCTTACAAAAAGAAATAAATTTCATGGATTTTTAAAAATGCTATCCAGAAGTGCATTTCCTTGCTCTAAGTATGTATGGTTTGGGGTAGGATTACTCTACCTTCTATTTTCTTTAAAACACCTATCTCAGATGCACTGATGATTTGTTTTCAATAAAAGCCTTCAATCCTGTGCTGACTTTACCTCACCATTTTTTTACTTTTAAAAATTTTGCAGAAAGAGGGAGGGATATGAATAACCAATAAAATGCTGTGTTTTATGCTTCAATGGTGAGGATTCAAGGAAAATTTGGGAAGGACAGAGGATTTCATGATTTGAAATAATAAATTACCCCAGAACACTTAAGTATAGAGAAGAGGGACTTTGGGAGGCTTTCAAATACCATCCATTGACATGAGCACAAAGAGGTCAATGACATTAAATACAAAATGTGACAAAGTAAATAAATTTAACAGGAAAAAAATGTTTTTTAAAAACTGACTAAATGAAACTGAAGGGCTGGATGTGGTGGCTCACACCTGTCATCTCAGCACATGGGAGGCCAGGGCAGGAGGATCACTTGAGTTCAGGAGTTTAAGACAAGCCTGGGTTCGCTATAGTACTATAGTTGCTCATTTATAAACCATAGCAAAATCCCATCTCTACCAATAATAATAGTAGTAATAATAATAAATATTAGCTGGGTGTGGTGGCACAAACCTGTGGTCCCAACTAGGAGGCTGAGGTGGGAGGATTGCTTTAGCCTAGGAGGTGAAGTTTGCAGTGAGCAGTGATAGTACTTCTCAAAAAAAAAAAAAAAAAAAAAAAGAAAGAAAGAAATTGAGAACTCCTATGGGCTAGATTTGCTTTGAGAAATACTGGACTCCCTACATATATTATTAAATACTCTTTAAAAAATAAAGTGAAACTCTATTTTTTGTATATATGAGAAAAGAGTCAAATCAGCAGTGGAAAAAATATATATGTAATATTAAGAGGTAATGTAAAAGTAATTTTATAGGAAAAAAATTGAGGCATTAAAATATTGCCTAATATGAATGGTATAGTAATTTGGCTGGGAACATTTTCTAGAAGTTAAGAAAAATATTAAACTACATAACTATAGGTGGAGAAGATTAACAAGTTATCTAGTGTTTGAACAAATAGAAGATTTTTTTTAAAAAACCAACAAAAATGGATTTAAAAGAATTCAATAGAAATTATCTTGTCTGCCATACTGAGGTAATTACCCCCAATTTCTCAAATAATTTACTTTTCTAGCTTTACAATCACTGTTCTATCCATTATATTCTTTTATCTTTAAAACAATTATGAGAGCAAGTATTGGCAGTGCTTTTTTTCTGGCTAAAATAGTGAAATCATTGCTAAATCTCTATAATTATTTTTTATTAGATTCGTTCAGAAGGATGGCCAAACTGGCTATTATACTTGCTTTATTGGAAAGAAGCAAATATAAGTACATCCAATTTGTATCTTATAGTACTATTGCTAAAACTTGTAATTGTTTTCATTTTAGACATTTTAAAACATATTTCATTGTCATTTTATTTGTTAATTTGTTCCTAATTTAATATAATTATACATTAATCAATATGGAAATCGCCATGTGTAGGAAAGTACAGAAAAATAACAAAAATAAATATGCTACTTCATGGCCCAACTTGATGCTTCAGTTAAACGCAGAGTGCACAAAATACAAAATGATAAGGTGGTTGAAAGTTGTATCACTCCTGTCAGAGACCAGGGTTTCAATTCTGCCTCTGCCGCTTATGAACTGTGTGACCTCAATACATTTAATTAGCTTTTCTAAGCAACCATTTCATCATTCGTAAAATGTGGATAATATTTTTTCATTTACCTTACTCGTTGCCATGGAAGTTCAATTTACCTTAAGACAACAGCAAAAGACACACATACACACAAACTAGAAGGGATAACTTGCTATAATAGAAACTTCAGATTGCTGTGAGTAGCTAGTCACAGAGTTTTCTTTGAGGAGGTCACATTTATATGTTAGTTATTCTGTGAGTGCTATTATTAACGAAGATTAGATCTACTTGCTGGGATGTCACAATATACATCCCTCATAAGGCTAAACTTAAAAAAAAATGAACAAAGTTTTGTCAGTGTTTTGAAAGTTTAAAAGGTTACTCAAAATAAACTGTTTTATGGGATATTAACTTTATGGTTTCTCTTTCACGGGTTATGACTAACTCTAACATTTTCAACTTCCGCATTTTTTCTGTCCTCCCTAGACACTGTTCTGTTTGTATTCCAGCTGTCAGATTTAACCTTGTTCTGAAACCTATTGCTGAGCATGGTGGCTCAGACCTTGTAATCTCAGCACTTGGGGAGGCCAAGGCAGGCAGATTGTTTGAGACCAGGAGTTCAAGACCAGCCAGAGCAACATGGAAAAACTCTGTCTCCACAAAGATTACTAAAACTAACCAGATGTGTGTGGTGGTACGTGCCTGTAGTCCCAGCTACCTGGGAGACTGAGGTAGGAGTATCACCTGAGTCTATGAGGTCAAGGGTGCAGGGAGCTGTGATTGCACCACTGTACTACAGCCTGGGCAACAGAGTGAGATTCTGTCAAAAATAATAATTATAAGAAAAAAAATTGAAAAAAAAAAAAACTGAGGATATATCATGAGCAACTATTAAGATGATACTAGAATTGTATATATTTTCAAAAGAGAGTCAATTACAGTAATTATGGGGTTTTTTGGATTTAGAAAAGAGAAACTTTTAGGCAAACTATAATTGCTCAAAAGATTTGAAAAACTAGCATAATCAAAAAGCAGGTTTACATATTTCCTGTTGCTCATAATTTAAATACAAGGCTGAAAATTTTATATTATTAAGTAGAAAAATTTAA
>NW_012108953.1:1223644-1225581 GCF_000951045.1 Mandrillus leucophaeus | reverse complement strand
TAAATTATTGAGGATACCAGTTGAATGAAATAGTTTAAAGAAGAATTAGGAAAAATGTGTTTTATATATGCTACCAAAAAGGACATACTAAAATAAGTTTGCAAAATTAGAGGCAAAATTAGTTAATGCCCTACAAAGCAATACACTCTAACTTTGGAGCTAAGTTTTTATGGAACGCGGATCATTTGCATCTCGATTAGTCAAGAATCTACAAGTTATCCTTTAACTTCACAGAGTCTGTGTTCTAATCAATGGACAATAACAAGTCAAATGACGGTACCATAATTAAATAATTATTGGGTAGGCCTGTATGACAAAGTTCTAGAATTATGTTGAAAGCACATGGGAAATCTTTTGTGTCATTTTTACAGGTTTTGGATGTCTTTTTTTTTCTTTAGCACTTTTAGTTCCCATCATTATTTTTTTTTTTTGTATATTATCTGATCATGCCATGTATAATGGCACAGTTTTCAAAATGACTTAATGACTCCTGGTTTTCATTTCACTAATTAATTTTGAATATTACCATCCTATTAAACTTTCTTGCCTACAAGACATTGTTCTTTTGCCATCCTCTAACAAAAGATAATATTCACCTTTTAAGGGATTTTTTTTTAAGTCTACCTCAAGATCCACCATGCTTAAGAATAATTTCTGCCTTATCTTCTGTTGAACTTACTTTCTTCTGAAAATATGAAATATATATTGACACTGCACATCCTATTCATCAATTATATATTGTCAGATACTCACTTAGCAGTTTCATTTTCATCTGTTAGTCTAACATGTGAACCCGATGAAAATAAAGTCCTTATCTTTTACTTGAAAAATTTGATGTAGCTAGTAAACATGACAGTAGAAAATAACCAGGAAATAAGTCTACAGGCCCTAAATAATTTCTTAAAGCAAAATTAAAACAAGAACATTGTTTTTTTCATTGCATTAGTATTAATACAAAGATATTAATAATAAATTGTGTTTCATAACAGAATTTAGCAAAGTTGAAGCTATATATGTCAATATTACTTAAGATATACATATAAGCATATATTTTTGAGACAGTCTTACTCTGTCACCCAGGCTGGAGTGCAGTGGTGCAATCTGAACTCACTGGAACCTCCACCTCCCGGGTTCAAGTGATTCTTGTGGCTCAGCATGCTGAGTAGTGGAATTACAGACATCACGCCTGGCTAATGTTTGTATTTTTATTAGAGATGGGATTTCCCCATGTTGGCCAGACTGGTCTCAAACTCCTGGTCTTAAATGATCCTCCCATCTCAGCCTCCAAAATTTCTGAGATTACAGGCGCGAGCCATGATGCCAGCAATATTACTTAAGATAAACCATCAAGTTTCAAACTGGCCTGTTTTCTTCTACATATTTCTGAAACCAAATCTTCCGGTGAGAAAGATAATATGAATCACTTTTTCTTTTGGCTTTTTTTGGCGGGGCACAGGATCTCACCATGTATCCCAGGCTGCAGTGCAGTGACACATGAGAGCTCACTTCAGCCTCAACCTCCTGGGCTAAATAAATCCTCCCACCTCAGCTTCTGAAGTAGCTGGGACTACAAGGCACATGACACTATACCCAGCTAATTTATATTTTACAACTTTTTGTAGACATAGAGTCTCACTATGTTTCCCAGGCTAATCTCTAATTTCTGGGCTCCAGGATCCTCTTACCTCAGCCTACCAAAATGCTGAAATTACAGGCTTGAGCCACCACATCGACTTTGGATTAATTTTTTACTATACTTCCCCAACCACTTACTCTCAATAGCTGTAATAGGTTCACTACAGAAAGCAAAAATAGAGAACACAGGCAAATAACTAGTTTTTTCACCCTCCTGGAAAATTGATGCTTAATTTGAGGAGCCAAGATTTATTAGAAAATAAGAAATGAGGCCGGGCGCGGTGGCTCACGCCTGTAATCCC
>NW_012108953.1:1220366-1222363 GCF_000951045.1 Mandrillus leucophaeus | reverse complement strand
ATAAATATTTGTATAATGTATTATATCATATAAGTAATATAATGGTATATGTATTTATATTATATAAATATAAAATGCATACAGTTTTGTGGGTAAAGTACACCAATATGTATTATATAGCTTTATAAAATTTTATCTATATGTATATCAAAGTAATTACTGTCACAGGATCCTTTGGGTTTCGCTTTTCCAGCCAGAAACCTCCGTGACTGATGATACCTTTTTCCAACTTTTGTTTAGGCCTGCTGGGCTCATTCTGCCCATTTGGACTGGCAGGCTGCGCTCAGCTCGCTCTACCGGCCCGGATCCCATGTCTGCCAAGTGCGAGTCAGGCGTGAAGCAGCAAGGGGTGCATGAGCAAGCAAGTGGAGGGGTCTGGCCACTGTGCACAGCCAGGCACTCAAGCTGCTGCGGCAGGGAGGGCAGCTCCAGGCACAGGCAGTCACTAGCTCAGTGAAAGCCTTTGGTTGGATCCGATGCGCTGCAAGCAGTAGCTGCAGGCACCCTGTCTGGACGAGGGGAACACAGTGGCACCTGAAAGCTTGGAGATGCTAGAAACCACAGAGCCCCCAAAAGGGTGTCACATCCCTGGCTTCAGGAGCCCCTAGGTTTTGGCTCCCTGAATGGTTGCAGCCTCTTCTCTCCTTCTCATCGCCTGCAACTTCTTTGGGGGGTGTTGGGGAAAGGGGATGGTTTCAACCCTTTTTGTGTTACAGTTCTTTCGGTCCCAGCCGCCATTCTGCGGGTCCTGAGTTGTTGTCCAGCATCCAGGGAGAGTGAGGTATGCGGACAATTGGACGGTGAGCAAGGCAGAGAGAAGCTTTATTGAGGAAAATAACAACTCTCGGGAGACCCGAAGTGGGTAACTCCTTTCCGCAGGCCGGTCGTACAGACAAGTGTTCAGCTATCAGGAGAGAGGAGATCCAGAGTGGGTAGCTCCTATCAGCAGGCAGGTGGTCCCAGCCAGGGTCCAGCTCTCAGCAGACGGGACACCCTTGGTGGACAGCTGCTTTCTGCAGGCAGATCACCCCACCAGTCGAGACCTGAAGTGGGTAGCTCCTTCCTGCAGTTGATAGTTCCCCTATCTGTGTGAGGCTGGCTGAGCAGGGGAAGAAGTGCATGCTGATTGGTCCATGGGCGACTATGGGTGGCTTGGGAAAAGCACTGTAAGTTCTCACTCTGGCCTGAGGACTCCATCCAAACTGGCAGCCCAGACCTCAGGCTTCAGGCTGTTCGTGGCTTGAAGGAGGGGTTTCACCAGAGACCTGTCCCTTCCCACCTAGGAGCCTGTCTGTCTCCTGCCACCATCAACATGCCATCCACAGCACCCCTGCTGACTGCCCCGAGGGGTGCTACAGGCCCATGTTGAGCTCCCCTCAGCACTTCCTCGGTCTTCCTCCCATGCTTCTCGGTACCCAAAATCCAGAGGAGGCCCACGCAGCAGGGGGCTGGTCTGTCAGTGCTGCCCCAAGCACCAGGTCGCGACACTGCCTGGGCTCAGCTACAATTTTGCTGTGCGCCAGAGTGGGGATCATGAGAAGGGAAGAGGACAGGAGCGGAAGTAGAGACTGCAGGGCAGGGGCTTCCCCGCCGTCTGGAGTGCAGGGATGCCCAGGTCTGGAGCTGCAGCTGGGTGGCTGCAGTTGTGCCAGAGAGCATAGGGCTCTTGTCCCGCTGACTCAGTAAGGGACAGGAGCCTGTCTCTGGCCCCGCTGGCTCAGCAGAGCGAGCAGCCCCGGCGGCACCTCCCCCACTGCAGCCACGTCTTCGCAGCAGCGGCTCCTGATGGGACACCACTGTCATGGCTACTAATCAGAGAAATGCAAATCAAAACCACAATGAGATACCATCTCACACCAGTTAGAATGGCAATCATTAAAAAGTCAGGAAACAACAGGTGCTGGGAGGATGTGGAGAAATAGGAACACTTTTACACTGTTGGTGGGATTGTAAACTAGTTCAACCATTATGGAAAACAGCATGGCGATTCCTCAAGG
>NW_012108953.1:1216848-1219696 GCF_000951045.1 Mandrillus leucophaeus | reverse complement strand
AAAAAAAAAAAAACCTCCAAAATATAAAGCAAGCGAAATATTCTTCCATGCATCTATGAGCCAAATCCTCTCCAGATGATAACCGGTATTCTGATTTTTATCACCTTTAATTATTTTTGCCTGTCTTTCACTTCATGTAAATGGAATTACAAGAATTATTCTGTTTTTTACTTTGTTTCCTTTGCTGAATATTTTCTGTATGAAACTCATGTTATTTCTTTCTTTTTTTTTGAAGACAGAGTCTCGCTCTGTCGCCTAGGCTGAAGTGCAATGGCACAATCTCAGCACACTGCAAGCTCCACCTCCCGGGTTCAAGCTATTCTCCTGCCTCAGCCTCCCGAGTAGCTGGGATTACAGGCTCCCGCCACCACACACAGCTAATTTTTTTGTATTTTTAGTAGAGACGGGTTTTCACCATGTTAGCCAGGTTGGTCTCGATCTCCTGACCTCACGATCTGCCTCCTCGGCCTCCCAAAGTGCTGGGATTACAGGCGTGAGCCACTGTGCCCGGCTAAAACTCATATTATTTCTTATGATGATAATTCATTATTTTTAATGCTGCATGGTATTCCATTTTACACATAAATTTTATTGTTTTTGGACAGTTGTTTCTTGTTGGTGCTATGATAACACTACTATGACTAATACATTGTTATTTTTGCTATAAATTGCCAATTATATTTTATAGATCTTTAATGGAAAAAAGTTTTATATTTATTTACATATTTGCTATCATCATTCCGTTGAGTAGATCAGAGTTTCCATGTGCTGTCTTTTTCCTTAAGCCTGAAGAATTTCCTCTGATAGTACTTACAGCGTGAGTCTGATGCCCACTAATTCTTCTAACTTTCATTTGTCTGAAAATGTCTGTAGTTAAGCTTTTGGAAGGATATTTTATATTGGACAGAGAATAATAGATTGAGGGTGTTTGGGCTATTTCTTTTTTTCTTGCAGTACTTCACAGATAATGTTCCTTTGTTATTTGCCCTGCTTAGCATCTACCTAGACATCAACGGATGTTTTTATCTTGATTTTTTTAAATGTCTGATTTGTCTGCTTTTATGCTTTTCTTGTTTTCATTAGTTTCCAGAAATCTAATTTTTATGAACTTATGTGTGGTTTTCTATGCATTTCTCCTGCTTGACTGTGGTTGTGTTTCACAGATCTGTGAGTTTATAATTTTTTAGAACATTTGAAAAACTTTTGTTGCTTTTTCAAACACCAGCTTTTTCTGGGACACAGATGTTAAGTCACTTGATGGTGTCCTGTAGGTCACTGAAACTCTCTTAATTATTTCTTAGCCTTTATTTCTGTTTCATTTTAGGTCGTTTCTATTGCTAGGTCTTCAAGTTCACTTCCACAGTATGTACAAACTGCTGATAAACCCATTTAGTAAATTTTTATTTCAGATATTATATATTTTAATACAATTCATTTTAGGTTTCATTTTTGGTAGTTTCTATTGCTAGGTTTTCAAGTTCCCTTTCACAGTATCTATAAACTGCTGATAAACCTATTTAATACATTTTTATTTCAGATATTATATATTTTAATACAATTCCATTTGGGTCTTTTTATGGTCCCCATTTATCACATTGTTTTCATGTTGTCTTTTATACTTGATCTTAACCAAAAGGCTGAGAAGCAATCATGTTTTCCTTTAAATCCTTAAGAATTTTTATTAGAGTTGGTTTAAAGTTTTTTTTTTTTTCTGCTAATTCCATCATCACTGTCATTTGTGTCTATTGCTTGACTTTCCTCATATTATGGATCACATTTTGCCCTGCACCCCTATCTAGGGTTCTATTTTCACTGAATTCTGAACAATGAATATGTTACACCATGGAGTGTCTATATTCTGTCAGCTTTCTTTAGAGAGCGTTACTTTGGAAGATGATTATGTCACATTCAGATCAGCTTGATGTTTTCAAGGCATGATTTTAGGCAGGATGTTTCTACAATAGCCATTAGGCTGGAGATTATTTAGCATTACTAATCATTACAAATAAGGTACAACCCCAACATTGAATGTCCTGGGCATTCAGTGAAGTTTCTCAACTGTGGCTGGTAAGAGTTTGAACATTTCCCATGGCTGTGTGAGCTGTGAAGATTGTTCAGGTTACAGTTCCCAGCACTTGTTCTTTCCCTGGCCTCATGGAGTTTCATCCTACATGTGAACAGCTTTGGATTCTGTGAAAGGCTTAAGAGTAGCTGATGAAGACTTCTAGAACTCTTTCTGTGTTAGCTCCCTATTCTCCAGTGATCTGCTCCACCATTTCTAACTGTCAAAGCTTCTTCCAAATTGTGTTTCTATCTCCTTAACTCAGCAAGACTGTCACGCTCCATTCGATTCCCTGTCTGTGATACAGGGTGCAAAAAATGCCTCAAGTAAGAAAACTGGGATAATCATAGGGCTCACCTTGTTTTTTTTTTTGTTTTTTTTTTAATTATTTTTTTGGTTTGTTTTCATTGTCTCAGAAACATTTTCTTTCACTGCCTATTATCCCATATCTAAAAAGTTGTTGTCTCATATATTTTTGTCAGTTTGCCATTTGGCTGAAAGCTATTGGTTGTTTTAAAATCTTTGCTAACTCTAATAACTGTATTAACTGATATTCTGCTCTTATTGACTTTTTCATCTTGATTACTCATATTTTTCTCTATCTTGGTATATCTCATATTTTCATAGTATGATGGATATTAAGTACAAAATAACCATAAAGACGAAAAGGAATGTTTTTCTTCCCTGGGAAAGTACACTATTTATTTTTTCTCTTTGGCAGATAGGGGAGACTTTGGTCAACTCAAGCTAAACAAAAACGAACTAATTAGAGGTTGAGTGGAAAAT
>NW_012108953.1:1210129-1215318 GCF_000951045.1 Mandrillus leucophaeus | reverse complement strand
TTTTATCTTGATTTTTTTAAATGTCTGATTTGTCTGCTTTTATGCTTTTCTTGTTTTCATTAGTTTCCAGAAATCTAATTTTTATGAACTTATGTGTGGTTTTCTATGCATTTCTCCTGCTTGACTGTGGTTGTGTTTCACAGATCTGTGAGTTTATAATTTTTTAGAACATTTGAAAAACTTTTGTTGCTTTTTCAAACACCAGCTTTTTCTGGGACACAGATGTTAAGTCACTTGATGGTGTCCTGTAGGTCACTGAAACTCTCTTAATTATTTCTTAGCCTTTATTTCTGTTTCATTTTAGGTCGTTTCTATTGCTAGGTCTTCAAGTTCACTTCCACAGTATGTACAAACTGCTGATAAACCCATTTAGTAAATTTTTATTTCAGATATTATATATTTTAATACAATTCATTTTAGGTTTCATTTTTGGTAGTTTCTATTGCTAGGTTTTCAAGTTCCCTTTCACAGTATCTATAAACTGCTGATAAACCTATTTAATACATTTTTATTTCAGATATTATATATTTTAATACAATTCCATTTGGGTCTTTTTATGGTCCCCATTTATCACATTGTTTTCATGTTGTCTTTTATACTTGATCTTAACCAAAAGGCTGAGAAGCAATCATGTTTTCCTTTAAATCCTTAAGAATTTTTATTAGAGTTGGTTTAAAGTTTTTTTTTTTTTCTGCTAATTCCATCATCACTGTCATTTGTGTCTATTGCTTGACTTTCCTCATATTATGGATCACATTTTGCCCTGCACCCCTATCTAGGGTTCTATTTTCACTGAATTCTGAACAATGAATATGTTACACCATGGAGTGTCTATATTCTGTCAGCTTTCTTTAGAGAGCGTTACTTTGGAAGATGATTATGTCACATTCAGATCAGCTTGATGTTTTCAAGGCATGATTTTAGGCAGGATGTTTCTACAATAGCCATTAGGCTGGAGATTATTTAGCATTACTAATCATTACAAATAAGGTACAACCCCAACATTGAATGTCCTGGGCATTCAGTGAAGTTTCTCAACTGTGGCTGGTAAGAGTTTGAACATTTCCCATGGCTGTGTGAGCTGTGAAGATTGTTCAGGTTACAGTTCCCAGCACTTGTTCTTTCCCTGGCCTCATGGAGTTTCATCCTACATGTGAACAGCTTTGGATTCTGTGAAAGGCTTAAGAGTAGCTGATGAAGACTTCTAGAACTCTTTCTGTGTTAGCTCCCTATTCTCCAGTGATCTGCTCCACCATTTCTAACTGTCAAAGCTTCTTCCAAATTGTGTTTCTATCTCCTTAACTCAGCAAGACTGTCACGCTCCATTCGATTCCCTGTCTGTGATACAGGGTGCAAAAAATGCCTCAAGTAAGAAAACTGGGATAATCATAGGGCTCACCTTGTTTTTTTTTTTGTTTTTTTTTTAATTATTTTTTTGGTTTGTTTTCATTGTCTCAGAAACATTTTCTTTCACTGCCTATTATCCCATATCTAAAAAGTTGTTGTCTCATATATTTTTGTCAGTTTGCCATTTGGCTGAAAGCTATTGGTTGTTTTAAAATCTTTGCTAACTCTAATAACTGTATTAACTGATATTCTGCTCTTATTGACTTTTTCATCTTGATTACTCATATTTTTCTCTATCTTGGTATATCTCATATTTTCATAGTATGATGGATATTAAGTACAAAATAACCATAAAGACGAAAAGGAATGTTTTTCTTCCCTGGGAAAGTACACTATTTATTTTTTCTCTTTGGCAGATAGGGGAGACTTTGGTCAACTCAAGCTAAACAAAAACGAACTAATTAGAGGTTGAGTGGAAAATAAAGTTAGACTCTGTACACTTATTTTCCAGTAGTCTGAAGTGCAACATTGATCATGTACTTGTATAATCCTCCTTTAGCCAGATTATCTCCCTCAAGTGCCAAGAGTCATTTGTCTAATTCACTTTATTGCTAAATCGGAAGAAATTTTATGACAAATGTTGACTGGTGCTAATACTGGTGATTATCAAGACATTTAAAGATCAGCAGGGCCTAGGGAATTACCAATGTGTTTATTATATGAAATGTGTAAGACAATACATAAGGAATCTGTATACCGTGAATAAGAGTCTGTGACGTCCATAATGTATATATCATCTAATTATCAACCCTCATAATAACTTTATTATTTACTATTTTTTAGGTTTCAGTATGCTTACATTGTTATTTCTTTTGATAGCATTTGTATTTCCACTAAGGTTGTCCTAAATTTAATATTTTAATGGACAGGCTCTATTGCCTGATAGTAAGAATTTCTTGCATTAGTAAGCTTTTTAATACTTCTCAAATCACTCTCTGTAAATGGTTCCTATTCTCCTTCTAAGTAATGGTCCTCAACCTTGGATTGATATCAGAATTACATGAGCAGCATTTTGAAATCCTGATGTCTATGCCACAAATAGAACCAAGTATATAACAGTCCTTGGGGGATCAGTATTTTAAAAAGATTCTCAGGTGATTCCAATCTGCAGTAGAGGTTGAAAACAGAAAACATTCTCCAAAACTTTCTTCTGTTCCTGTAGCTAATTTCTATTTATTTAGAATATGATTATTTCAGAAGCCATTGATAAACTTGCTTTTAAGATTTGTGATTTGTTCTGATTCTGTATATTGATTTGTCTCTTTAGAACTTTATACATGACCAGGATTTTGTGTATATTTATTTGCAAGTGTACGTCAATAAAAAGTTACTACTTTTTCACAGGTGACATATTGCCCCTCGCACAAGACTGAAATTCATTGTCTTTGGATTGAGTCATTTTTTATTTTTATTCTTCTCCTGCCACCCCAGTAAAATGTGTTGCATATTTTAGTGATTTATTTTATCATAAACTTAAAAATCTTTCTTACTTTTAAAAATTTACACTGCATAGATTGTTTTTGCTGAATTCTCACTTGTTGAGAAAATTCCAACGCTAGGTTTACATAGACTTCCATGCTAGCATTTCCCAATATATAAGAAAAGAATTAGAGGACATGATACAAGGTCCGTGAGTGTGATTCAGTGGGAATTATCCTGAAAACAGAATCTCTGAAGTAGATGGCATTCTAAATCCCTCAAGTATTAATAATCATAATTCTCAGATACAATCCTGCATTTTTTTCTTCTCTACTTCTTTCTAAACTGTACATTTTTACCATTATTTTATCAGAGTTGTCTTATGATACTGATTGAATTTCCTTTCCTTTCACTTCAGATATCTTCAGATTTGGAATATCCTTAACTCGTGATTATTTGTGTTTCCAAAGTCATGATCTCTTTTTGGTCTTATGGTGAGGTAAGTGTGCTTTATGTAATGATTTTCAAGAGTTTGAAAGCTTACAAATTTCTTAAATACTCTGACTCAAGTTCAAGTAATTCTGAGAGTATGCTTGAAGAAATAGGACTTTTAGTGAGAAGCATTCATTCGGAGTAGCAGACTTGAGAACTGGGAAGAAGTAGAGAAAAGGGGACATTTGGCCTTCTCTAAAGAAAAGGTATTTAATTATTGGAGGCTAATAATTTACTTTTAGTTTTTTCTTCTATACTTCGTAGTTCAATGATTTTGCAAGTGAACAATTTTCTACATTTGGCATTCTCTTCAATGTTTGGGTGAACATTTTGCACATTTTCATATGTGCTTCAAAATGTGTTTAAAACTGAACAAAATAAGCATTTTTATTATCATTAATAATATGATGTTATTGTATTATTAATCATACTAGTATGATGTGCTGCCAAATGATAATTGTATAAGATCTTAATGTCAGCTTCTATTTGTATTTTCAAAGCTCCATTGCCAAGATACAATTCTTCATGGGATCTCTCATATTTCTGCGTGCCACGCAAGCAGAAACTGTAATTGCCCTTTTTTTGTCCAGAGTTCCCTTTCTTTCTTTCATTTATTTATTTATTTATTTATTATTTATTTATTTTTTGAGATGGAACATCTCCCTTTGTCGCCCAGGCTGCAGTGCAGTGGCAGTGGCATGATCTCAGCTCACTGCAACCTCTGCCTCCCAGGTTCAAGCAATTCCCGTCCCTCAGCCTCCCGGGTAGCTGGGATTACAGGCGACCACCACCACAACTGGCTAATTTTTTGTATTTTTAGTAGAGACGGGGGTTTCACTATGTTGGCCAGACTGGTATAGACCTCCTGACCTCAAGTGATCCACCCTCCTCAGCCTCCTAAAGTGCTGGGACTACAGGCGTGAGCCACCACGCCAAGCTAGAGTACCCTTTCAAGAATGTATACATAGCAAATATCCTTTGAAGATGTTGTGCCTGAATCCACATCTAGGAGCAGATTTGTTTACTGTAGATGATAAATCTCAGAATTTCTCTCCTGTAATGCAACTCATTGCATGTGCAGGTGCAACCTGGCTCTCTTTACATCATCCTGTGGGAACTGGAGTTCGTGAAATTTAAAAATGGTGACATTCTGGTCATTGCTATTGATGAGTAATAAACTAACCTTTGTTTTTGATCTGGGTGTCTCTTGTCTTCTGCCAGTCCATAAAACTGTCAGGCTAACTTCTTGCTTGCAAATATTGAAAAGATATCAGAAACTATTTTTTTAGTTTTTGACACTCTGTTAACTTTACACATAGTCTTATTTTAACTCTAGTTATTTTTCATAAATTTTCATGTGAAGTACGATGTGGTGATGATTCTTTACATCTTATGTGTGGGAGACTGATTATTTTGACAACTGTTAACTTACTTCAGTAAAATCTCATCTTGTGATTTTAGTCTGTAGTTTTATTCCACGCATTTAGAAGTTTTTTTTTTTTTAATTTATAATATGTTCAGTATCTCTCAACTTTTTGGCATTGACAAATATAAAATTCATATTCATATCATTAACAAAATGAGTTGAGACATGACTGAGGAGAGAAAGCAGCCCTAAGGCTTGTGACTTGAAAACTTTCTTAGGGATAAGAAATAAATAAATGGCTAATCTTCAGATGTACCTGTCAAACTAGCAACAAATGCCTCACCCAGTGTCATCAACTGCTTTTTATGATCATCTCTATCAATTTATCATGTAAAACATTTCTACTGAAGTTAAGATACAATATTTCTAATTCATTCTCCTCATTTAGAAGTGTAATAACTCTGTTGTGAAAGGAAAATGAGGTTATTTTGCTATGCTTTGTCCT
>NW_012108953.1:1206273-1210079 GCF_000951045.1 Mandrillus leucophaeus | reverse complement strand
CAAAATGTGTTTAAAACTGAACAAAATAAGCATTTTTATTATCATTAATAATATGATGTTATTGTATTATTAATCATACTAGTATGATGTGCTGCCAAATGATAATTGTATAAGATCTTAATGTCAGCTTCTATTTGTATTTTCAAAGCTCCATTGCCAAGATACAATTCTTCATGGGATCTCTCATATTTCTGCGTGCCACGCAAGCAGAAACTGTAATTGCCCTTTTTTTGTCCAGAGTTCCCTTTCTTTCTTTCATTTATTTATTTATTTATTTATTATTTATTTATTTTTTGAGATGGAACATCTCCCTTTGTCGCCCAGGCTGCAGTGCAGTGGCAGTGGCATGATCTCAGCTCACTGCAACCTCTGCCTCCCAGGTTCAAGCAATTCCCGTCCCTCAGCCTCCCGGGTAGCTGGGATTACAGGCGACCACCACCACAACTGGCTAATTTTTTGTATTTTTAGTAGAGACGGGGGTTTCACTATGTTGGCCAGACTGGTATAGACCTCCTGACCTCAAGTGATCCACCCTCCTCAGCCTCCTAAAGTGCTGGGACTACAGGCGTGAGCCACCACGCCAAGCTAGAGTACCCTTTCAAGAATGTATACATAGCAAATATCCTTTGAAGATGTTGTGCCTGAATCCACATCTAGGAGCAGATTTGTTTACTGTAGATGATAAATCTCAGAATTTCTCTCCTGTAATGCAACTCATTGCATGTGCAGGTGCAACCTGGCTCTCTTTACATCATCCTGTGGGAACTGGAGTTCGTGAAATTTAAAAATGGTGACATTCTGGTCATTGCTATTGATGAGTAATAAACTAACCTTTGTTTTTGATCTGGGTGTCTCTTGTCTTCTGCCAGTCCATAAAACTGTCAGGCTAACTTCTTGCTTGCAAATATTGAAAAGATATCAGAAACTATTTTTTTAGTTTTTGACACTCTGTTAACTTTACACATAGTCTTATTTTAACTCTAGTTATTTTTCATAAATTTTCATGTGAAGTACGATGTGGTGATGATTCTTTACATCTTATGTGTGGGAGACTGATTATTTTGACAACTGTTAACTTACTTCAGTAAAATCTCATCTTGTGATTTTAGTCTGTAGTTTTATTCCACGCATTTAGAAGTTTTTTTTTTTTAATTTATAATATGTTCAGTATCTTTCAACTTTTTGGCATTGACAAATATAAAATTCATATTCATATCATTAACAAAATGAGTTGAGACATGACTGAGGAGAGAAAGCAGCCCTAAGGCTTGTGACTTGAAAACTTTCTTAGGGATAAGAAATAAATAAATGGCTAATCTTCAGATGTACCTGTCAAACTAGCAACAAATGCCTCACCCAGTGTCATCAACTGCTTTTTATGATCATCTCTATCAATTTATCATGTAAAACATTTCTACTGAAGTTAAGATACAATATTTCTAATTCATTCTCCTCATTTAGAAGTGTAATAACTCTGTTGTGAAAGGAAAATGAGGTTATTTTGCTATGCTTTGTCCTCATTGAACTCTTTTTTGCCTCAGCGTTCACATCATTCAATGTTAAACATGACTAAACATCTGTTGGAAAATAGAGTACACTGCTTTACAGTGTTTAGAAAACATATATTCTCTTTTAGAAAAAGGAAAAAAGTATCCACATATCCTTATTATTCTGGCTCCTTCCTTTTTCCATATGTGCCAGATATTTTGGTGAGTAACCAGATTGTAGCAGTACATCAAACCTTCAAACAACTCAATGCAATAAGTACAGTTACCATTTTTTTATTTTCCAGATTAGGAAATTATTTTCTATGACAATGGAATAAATTTGCGACGGTAATACAACTATCAAGTATTTCATGTGGGTTTTGGTGTAGACATTCTGGGAAAAGAACCCATGCTCTTAACTACATAATTGTCACCACTATACTTTTTCTATTAGCCAGTTACACAGATGCATAATTCCTGCTCTTCCTGGACCATAGCAACATTCCTCCTGTCCTCTCTATTTTCATTCTACCAAACTTTTTTGGAGGAATCCAATTCAAAGATTTATTTTCAGGTAAATTATTTTTTCTACTTATAATGCTAGCTTCTATTTCATATAATAAGATGTGCAATCTGTAATTTAATGTGTAATATACAGTATAGGTAAAATGTCATTATGCATTAGTTATCCCTTGATGTGACAAATTGCCCCACAATTTAACAGCTTAAAACAGCAAACCACTCCCTATCTCAAATGTGTGTGTGTCATGAATTGGGGCATGGCTTAGCTGGGGGCCTGCTCAGTTCTTCTCACAAGGCTGCATCAAGGTGTCCGCTAGGATTACAGTCATCTCAAATTTGAGCTGTGGTAGAATTCACATCCAGGCTCATTTGTGGAAGGCTTCAAGTCCTCATTGAATTTTGTATAAACTCTAAAAAATCTACTTTAATGCCTTTTAAATTATTTTAATAGTCCTTGATAAACCACATTAGGTGAATTTAATGGAACAACTACTTGTAATATGCCATCTGCCACAAACGTATTCTTTTTCTTTTTTATTTCCATAGGTTTGGGGAACAGGTGGGATTTGGTTATATGACTAAGTTCTTGAGTGGTGATTTGTGAGATTTTGGTGTACCTATAACCCGAGCAGTATACACTGAACTCAATTCATAGTGTTTTATCCCTCACCCCCTTCCCACCCCTTCCCCTGGAGTCCCCAAAGTCCACTGTATAACTCTTATGCTTTTGCATTCTCATAGCTGAGCTCCCACTTCTAAGTGAGAACATATAATGTGTTCTTTTTTTTTCATTCCTGAGTTACTTCACTTAGAATAATAGTCTCCAATCCCATCCAGGTTGTGTGAATGCCATTAATTCATTCCTTTCAATGGCTGAGTGGTATTCCATCATATATGTATATCACACTTTCTTTACCCACTCATTGATTTGGGCATTTGGACTGGTTCCACATTTCTGCAATTGTGAACTGTGCTGCTATAAACATATGTGTGCATGTATCTTTTTCGTATAATGACTTCTTTTCCTCTGGGTAGATACCCAGTAGTGGGATTGCTGGATCAAATGGTAGTTCTACTTTTAGTTTTTTAAGAAATCTCCACGCCGTTTTCCATAGTGGTTGTACTATTTTACATTCCTCCCAGAAGGGCAGAAGTTCCCTTTTCACTGCACCCATGCCAACATCTATTATTTTTTGATTTTTTGATTATGGCCATTCTTGTGGGAGTAACATGGTTTCCCATTGTGGTTTTGATTTGCATTTCCCTGATCATTAGTTATGCAAAAACATAGATCTGGCTTCAAAGTACTGATAGTCAAAGAAAAAAAGTGAAACACGTGCACAGATAATTATATTAAGCAGGCTTTAAGCATTACTGTAAAAGCTGTATACTTGAAATAGTAGTTTAAAAGAATTATTTCCCTTTTGAAGGAACTAGAAAAAGATACCCTATCTGTAATGGAAAGGCATTGCACTGGATGTGATTGCTGGTCAAACCCTACCCATTTATCTTCTGCTCTTCTATAACTTTTTCTTTCCCCACTTATTCTTTAGATTTCAATATTTAAACTGTAATATTTGTCTGTAATATTAAATCAATAGTTTTTCTGGATTTAAAATGTTTGTTAAAGCAGTGGACTGACTTAATCCAACTGTAATGCATTCTGACTGATTATCAATGTAAAAATATACTTCTTTTAACAAATATGCCTATAGCCATTTAAAATCTGCATTTTAATGAGTGATCATGCTTTTGCCATTGAGATTGTTAATAAACTAAAAATTAAAAACTTCTACG
>NW_012108953.1:1202816-1204948 GCF_000951045.1 Mandrillus leucophaeus | reverse complement strand
TGGATGGCCTGGTTCACCAACAATTCAAATTAAAATGAAGCAGCCTAAGAATTAAGAGAATGAATTGATTTGACATTACTCTATTAAATCAATTTAGGCTACTATAAAAGTACTTGTAAAAGAATTATCAGTGTTTTATGGTTGCTAGAATTCTATGACCAGTATCTCTTGAGAAAATTGTAATATCCTCTATAACAATGTATAAGTCTGTGTGATATCCCAAATTCTGTTTCTGCCGCTTTCAACTTAGAGGCTGCAGACTTGCTTTCAGTGAAAATACACAGAATACAAAGCCTTCCCTGTATAGGATTCTGAAGGAATGCAGCTTTTAGATAAATAAGGGGTTTTGCTCTAGTCTACTTTATTTTAGCAGGGGTTCAGTAGGTTCAAAAGGTTTTCTGAAATATCTCTTTATATTCCTACTAAAAATGACTATACACTAAATCTAAACTATAAATTTAGTGGAGATGGTAGATTTCAATAATGTAGGGCACAAACTCAAATGTCAATAATGTCTAGGCAGGTAACGTGCATGATTAAATATCTCTTTTTAAATTATTTTTTGCCTCATTTGAAAATGGGTGAGAGAGCACTGCTCTTCAGTTCCTTTCAGGGGTTACCATGGAGAATGTAGGTCCAGTTTTCTCAGAGAGATATCTGAAGATATACTATAATTCCAGATTTTTAAATGTTGTCTAACAAAATGAAAGGATACATTTTATCAGATTTTTCTTTCCTTTGTTGCTGTTTTTCCTATGAGCTTTTCTAAAGCAAATCATCTTCCAGCCATGTAAATATGATGCTGGTTAATAAGACTTCATTGCAATGAATTGATGTTCCTATCAGTTTCAGCACTGGCATACCAGATATTGTTTTCCCTGTACTCCTTGCTCCCACCCTCCTGGTTGATACCTCGAACAATACAACCTCAAGAAATGACCATGTAGTCATTATACATAGAAGACTCATGAATAAACATATGCAAATATATCACTTAAGGCATGAATGGAAGGAAAAAGCAATTTACAAATAGATCATTTTCAAAGAGAATCTGAATTTCAAAATATTACTAGAAAACAAATATGGCAGGAAAAAAAAAAGAATTCCAGAGCTTAGACATGACAGATAATGTCATATCTCTCAAAGGTAAGCTCTTCTAGCAGAGGTTGGAGATTAATATATAGAAAGGATTATAAAAATATGCCAAAAAATTAAAGCAAGGTTTTCAGCATGGCATATAAGGGCCATGAGAATTCAGTTTCTTGGTAGCGAGAGGTGACAACGTGCTAGCAGCCCTTGCTTGTCCACTCTGGCCATGCTTGAGGAGCCCTTCCGCCCACTGCTGCACTGTGGGAGCCCCTCTCTGGGCTGGCCGAGGCCAGAGCAGGCTCTCTCTGCTTGCGGGGAGGTGTGGAGGGAGAGGTGTGGGCGGTAACCATGGCTGTGTGTGGTGCTCGTGGGCCAGCACGAGCTCCAGGTGGGCACAGGCTTGGTGGGCCCTGCACTCGGAGTGACTGGCCAGCGCTGCCACCCCCAGGCAGTGAGGAGCTTAACACCCAAACCAGCAGCTGCAGAGTGTGCGCCAGGTCCCCCAGCAGTGCCGGCCCACTCGCACCGCGCTCAAATTCTTGCCTGGCCTCAGCTGCCTCCCCAGGGTGCAGGGCTTGAGACCTGCAGCCCCCCATGCCCAAGCCTCCCCCAACACCCTCCTCCATGGACTCTCACGTGGCTCGAGCCTCCCCACTGGGCACCGCCCCCAGCTCAGGGGCACCAAGTCCCATCTACACCTAAGCCTGAGGAGTGTGGGCATGTGGCGCAGGACTGGTGGGCAGCTCCCCCCGTGTCTCCGGTGCAGGATCCACTAGGTGAAGCCAGCTGGGCTCCTGAGTTGGGTGGGGACTTGGAGAAATTTTGTGTTTAGCTGAAGGATTGTAAATGCACCAATCAGCACTCTGTGTCTAGCTTGGGATTTGTAGATGCACCAATCAGCACTCTGTATTGAGCTAATCTGGTGGGGACTTGGAGAACTTTTATGTCTAGCTAGAGGATTTTAAATGCACCAATCAGCACTCTATGTATAGCTCAGGGATTGTAAATGCACCAATCATCACGCTGTCAAAACAGACCAATCG
>NW_012108953.1:1197923-1202766 GCF_000951045.1 Mandrillus leucophaeus | reverse complement strand
TCCCCGGTGCAGGATCCACTAGGTGAAGTCAGCTGGGCTCCTGAGTTGGGTGGGGACTTGGAGAAATTTTGTGTCTAGCTGAAGGATTGTAAATGCACCAATCAGCACTCTGTGTCTAGGTTGGGATTTGTAGATGCACCAATCAGCACTCTGTATTGAGCTAATCTGGTGGGGACTTGGAGAACTTTTATGTCTAGCTAGAGGATTTTAAATGCACCAATCAGCACTCTATGTATAGCTCAGGGATTGTAAATGCACCAATCAGCACGCTGTCAAAACAGACCAATCAGCTATCTGTAAAATGGACCAATCAACTCTCCGTAAAATGGACCAATTAGCAGGATGTGGGTGGGGTCAGATAAGGAAAAATATCAGGCTGCCCCAGCCAGCAGTGGCAACCTGCTTGGGTCCCCTTCCACCCTGTGGAAGGTTTGTTCTTCACCATAAATCTTGCTGCTGCTGATTCTTTGGGTCTGTGCCACCTTTATGAGCTGTATCACTCACTGCGAAGGTCTGCAGCTTCACTCCTGAAGTCAGCGAGACCACGAACCCACCAGAAGGAAGAAACTCCGGACACATCTGAACATCTGAAGGAACAAACTCCAGACACACCATCTTTAAGAGTTGTAACACTCACTGTGAGGGTCTGTGGCTTCATTCTGGAAGTCAGTGAGACCAAGAACCCACCAATTCTGGACACAGTAGTACCTAATTAGCAACCCAAGTTGCCTTCCAGTTCACTCAAATACTGCTCTTCTCTGAATGCACTATGATGACAGACCATCAGAATAAAAGAACATTTGGGGTTCATTCACTTACTTAATAAGCATATAATGAATGGGCCACACACTGGACTAGGTGCTGAAAATATATCTGTGAACCCTTTGCCTGCTACACAAACACACACCAAAAGGAGCTCCACCTTTGAAATAGTTAAATCTGAAACCAAGTATAATTGTGGGTGATGTGAAGATTTGTCTGTATGTCTTCTTTCTGGGAATTCAGCTTTGGAAATTATACTGACTTTTTTAAAATCTGAGAATCCTTTTACCTGAACTATAGCTCATCTTTACAGGTATCTACCACCAAATAGAGCATTCTTTTTCTTCTGAATTTATACAGATAATTGGCTAAATTTAGGAATTTATTAGTGATATAGCAAGGTATACCCATCAAAAGAAAGAATGTTTTAAGAGAGTAGGATTGGCGATAGTGATTGTGGAGAGCTTCTTCCAGAATCTTAGCTCCTCTGAAGATCTAATAGTTCAAGAAATGCAAAGTCTAGATAGATAGATGGGTTTCTCCTGACTTATTTAAAGATCATCGTTCTGTGTACTATGTTGAAGATAAACTATAGGGACCAAGCAAGAATAAGAAAGTCCAGTTAGTATTTTGCATTAATCCAGGTGAAATATATGCAATTTCCAAAAGTTTTGTAGCAGTAGAAGTGGTTAAAAAATGACAGAATTTGCTAATGTATTGAATGTGAACCATGAGGGAATGATAGGAATAAGGGATGATCTGAAACTTTTAGTCTGAGCAACTGGAACTTGTGGAGAGAGAAGGGATTAGTTCAGGGCATGTTAAATTGAGATGCTTATTAGACTTTCAAATAAAAAGTCCAGTAGTCAGAAGTCAAACAAGCCTGGATTTGAGAGAACTGGTCTGGACTGGAAATACAAATTTGGCACATAACAGGATTTCTCGTATGTTTATTGAATCAGTAAATGAATATCCATACAGAGAAGTTAATTCTGTAGTAACATATTAAATATTGCAGAGTAAATAATAACGTAGCTGTGTGCCAAGATACTGATGATGGTGTTATGTTTTCAGAAGCTGACTGGGAGGGTTTTCAAGAAAATATAATGGGCAATCTGTCTGGACTATGAGGAGGAAGTGAATCTTTTAAATCTCTGATTCTAGCCTTGGGGTACATTCTGAAAGTTGGGATTAATGAGTAAAATTGTTTGTGAAGTACACTACCAATATGATTTCTAACAAATGATGTATCAGTTTATATTCCCACTAGCATAGTACTCAAGTTCTATTTTCACCTTGCATAAGATCGAGTTTTATTATTGCTTTGGCTCATTTATCACTGAATTGACAAGGAAAATTATTCATTAAGGTGATGGGTGATAAGGGCACTTTCTTTACTGTAAATACTCATCAGATGTGGATAATATATGTCTCAGCTCAGGCTGCCATAACAAAATACCATAGACTGAGTGGTTTAAATAACAGAAATATATGTGTCATAGTTCTAGAGTCTGGATGTCAAGATCATGGTGGCCCCCCCGTTAGGTTCCTTGTAAATGCACTTTTCCTGGCTTGTGTGGTCATCTTCTCACTATGGCCTCCTCACTTGACCCTTTATCAGTGCTTATACACAGTGCAAGAGAGAGATCATTCTTTCTCTTCTTTTTCTTATAAAGTCACTAGTCCCATCATTAAGACTCCCCTCATGATGTAATCCAAACTTATTACCCCCTGGAAGGCACCACCTTCAAATAACATCACACAGGGAAACAGAACTTTAGTGTATGGATTTTTTGGGGGGACACCAACATTTATCCCATAACAATATACACACTTAAAAAATAAAAACACAAGGATGTCCAGAATAAAAAGATGAACAAAGTCTAATGTAATATGAGGAGAGAAATGCAAAAACATAAAGATGATTACAGTATGATCATGTTGACCTCTAACCAGAATTAGGCAGAGGGAATGGAACCGGTTCCAGAAGGGAAGTCAGGGATTTAAAAAGCCTCATAGAGAGAAGAATGAAGCTTTGGCCACTACTTGAAATCAGCAGTTTGTCTAGAATGCCTTGCTCTGAAGCTTCTTCCCATATATTATGTAGAAAGGTTAGGAAAAGCCCATGATTCGTTGCAGCCTGAGGATATGACTTATTTAAAGCTCCTTACCCAGGAAGGTGGGAAGAAGCAGAGTCTTAAATCCAGGAGCAGGAGCACGATACACTTCTTCCCACCTTCCTGGGGAAGGAGCTTTAAATAAATTCTTACACGTTTCCCTTTTCTCATTAGCTTACTGGGTTTTGTTTTGTTTTGTTTTGTTTCCTTCTGAGTCACTTCTTTTCCAGAAAACTAACTTTATGAAAACTACTTGAGATATGAGACAAAGTTAACTTCTTCCAGATATTTGCACTGCTTCTTCCAGGAGACAGAGGGCACCAGAGCTAGGTCATGTTAAAGTGATTTCTTCCCTTGAATGTTTTTATAGCACCACATGATATGTATTTGGTCCACAAAACTGGCTGAAGACTCAACTGTTTTTCCAACTTCTCATGGTATCCTTTCCCCTTTGCCTCCTTCTGGTTTTGTTTTGTTTTGTTTTGTTTTGTTTTGTTTTGTTTTTTGAGATAGAGACTTGCTTTGTCACCCAGGTTAGAGTGCAGTAGCACGATCTCGGCTCACTGCAACCTCCACTTTCTGGGTTCAAGCAATTCTCCTGCCTCAGCCTCCCAAGTAGTTGGGATTACAGGAGCCCACCACTACGCCTGGCTAATTTTTGTATTTTTAGTAGAGATGGGGTTTCACCATGTTGGCCAGGAGGGTTTCAAACTCCTGACCTCAAGTGATTCACCCGCCTCGGCCTCCCAAAGTGCTAAGATTACAAGCATGAGCCACTGCACCCAGCCTCATTCTGTTCTTTTTTAATAACTAGATTTGAAATAACAAATTTTTCTTTTGTTATTATCTGTAATGAAATTATTTATGTATTTGTTTTTGAGACAGAGTCTCACTTTGTTGCCCAGATTGGAGTGCAGTGGCACAATCTCAGCTCACTGCAACCTCTGTCTCTTGGATTTAAGCGATTCTCCTACCTCAGCCTCTTGAGGAGCTGGGATTACAGGCCCACGCCACCATGCATGGCTACTTTTCGTCTTTTTGGTAGAGACAGAGTTTCACCATGTTGGCCAGGCTCGTCTCGAACTCCTGACCTTAGGTTATCAGCCCACCTCATCCTCCCAAAGTGCTGGATTACAGTCGTGAGCCACCATGCCTGGCCTATTTTTGTTTTTCTTATACTAATTTTGTAAATTTTGTATTTCCATCTTCTTGGATCAAGACACTCACCAGATTCTCCAACTTGGGTGGACCTTCTTTTCTCTGTGCTCTGAGACAACAAAAAACAAAACTCAAGGTCGGGATTGTTTAGCACATAGCCTTAGAGTGACAAACTTGACCTAAGTTTCTACTTACCTAGCTCAGTTCCTGTCTTCACTTAGTCTTTTGATCTGAGAATTGCTTTCTTTCCTGCTAGCTCATTAATACCATGAAAAGACTTTTAAAAAATTGTACCTTAGATTTTAGTTAATGCCAGTGGGACAATCCAGGTACTTAGCCCACTATATTACTAAAACTGAATCCTGAGTTGAGAAGGAGAAAATAAATCTTTTAGTATCTGTCTGAACATTTCCCTTAGAGATAAAGATTGTAGCCGAGTTTCCCTAAACATATAGTAATATGTGATTTATAACCATTGTAATAAGTACATGTGTTTTGATGGATTTTTAACATACTTGAAATGCATAAGTGCTATTTTCAACATACAATTATAGTTCAGTTTTCAGAAAAATGAAATAATATTGTGAACTTTAATATTTGGGAAAATAAAGTTATTGCTTTTAAGTGTTGATTTATTAGATGTATAAAATGCATTTCAATATTCAAAAGACGATCACTTACTTCAGTGTTTAAAGGAATATTTTTCACTAGTCTATGAGATTAAAACATTGAGTGCTAACAATGCACAAGTAATCATGAATGTCCTTTGCTGGCATGGAAACCTTGGGATATTAGGTCAACAGGAC
>NW_012108953.1:1190811-1193073 GCF_000951045.1 Mandrillus leucophaeus | reverse complement strand
TTAAAATTAGATTGTTAAAATTGGATTTTATAAGGAACTACGCCGATGTGCTTAGAGAATGTTCAGGAGCCTGACTAAGGTTTGGCCAAGCAGAGAATCTTTGTCAATAGATCCAGGGCATTTTATCTTTGTCAATAGATCCAGGGCATTTTCTTTATCACTAGACTATCGTGTTTCTTTTAAAAACTTAATACGAGCAAAAATACCCGAATTGTCACTGGAGAGCTTGGAAAGATGGTTGTCTTTTTTATCTCAATCTTGTATTCTAGTTCTGGTATCAACTTCTGGGGAATCTTTCAGGCTCTGTGTCAGTGTGCTGCACCCCCTGCTGGCTGGGAGATCCTTCTGCATGTATTCTGACCTTGCTTTCTTTTCTCATGAAGTTCCATTTTTGCAGAGCCCATATATTTGTTTCTGAATTAATATTAATCATCTGATTATTTATAATTAGAAAGCTGATATTATGTCAGCAGATAGTAAGTGTACAGTGAATTTGATCACTTAGAACTGTTATATTTTAATAAGGAATATAAGTATTTTAACAGGAAGCATTGGTTCCTTAATAGTAGAAATAGAACAGAACATGTAGAATCTTGACATAATATTCTCTCTGAATATTTTCTTTCTAATTTATTAATATAATTTATTAAATGTAATTATAATAAATTAATTATTTCTGGAAATAGTAATAGTCTTATTTTGTTTAATACTTAAAAAATTTCAAAGATAGAAAGTTCTAGTTTCCTATAAAAAATATCTGGAAGAAGTTAACTAAAACAGATGAAGAAGACATAGCTAGAGACGGAGGAAATTATAATATAGAAAATACAGTGCCCTTTTTATTTCCATATTTGAATAACTTTTTCACTCTTGTGATTTCAATGAACTTGTGAGGCCTAAAGTATAGAGATAAAGGTCATGGTTGACCTGTGTTATAAGAAATAGAAACTATTTTATCTTAGAGAAAGTACCATGCTTTGCCAATATTTTTACTATAACACCTCTTAAAGGGTTCAGAGAATCTAGAACAAGCTGTCACATGCTAGTGCCAAACATCTTTTCATTATCCTTATTTTAACTTTAAAGTTAATATAAATTGTACATTCTACTCCATATGAATGTAACAAATATGTCCTTGCCAGCCTCCTTGCTGTATCATTTTCCCCTTCTTGAATTCAAAATACAGTAGTGTAACAGGACTCTAATCCTTGGCTTCTATCTTTCCAATGGACTATCTCAAAGCAAGCTCTCAGCTTAAATTCATTTTATACTGTTTATTTACCTGAAGATAATTTCTGTAATTATAGCTATAGTTTTACTCTCTACCCTAAGTTTCATACTCACGTATCTAATGTGCTTCCTGAGAACTGCACTTTAATATCCAGCACGTATAATAAGTAAAATATATCTACAAAAGAGCTCTTGACCATTTTCCCTTTTATCATTGCCCTGCCACTCTTTCCTCATACCATGAAATTATGTTATATTGAGAGTTGACTCAATATTCAATCCAACATTCTTTGATTTTTTTTCTTCTCCTGTTCCTTCATTTCTAATCAGTACATTTACTGATTCTAAAATAGTGGCATCAATAGCTAATATATTTCCTGCTTGCTGTGTTTCAGACTCTGTTCCAAGTGCTTGATAGAGAATATTTTGTTAATCTTCATAAAACAGCTAGGAACTATTATTCTTTATGTGATAAGGATGAGAAAACACAAAGACACTTTAAAGGATTTTCCTATGTTGAAATTTTAGTATTATTTAAAGCTAGGTCTTAAACATAGCCACTTTTATTCCAGATTCAATGATTTTAGCTACTACACTCTACAGTCTCATATAATCTACAGTCTAATCAAACATGTTTACTTTCTTTATTTCTGCTTCCCAGCAATCTCTCACTTAAATTGTTGTAATAGCCCATAAGCCGCCTCTCTGTTGACACTTTTTCCTCCTCCTCTCTGTTCCCCAACTGAGCAAGAATATTTTAAGTATATATCCTCGACTTCCTTTTTAAAGCCTTTTGAAGACTTCCAACTCCACTTGGAATGAAGTCCACACTTGTCAGAAGACCTGTCTAGAGGGTCTTACATAATTTATTTTCTGCCTAACACTTCAAGTTTATCTTATGCCTACCGCTACTTCCCCTGACTCTACCTACCACGCTGCCCCTCTTTTCTTTCCTTGATTAGCACCACAATTTCTCCATCTTCAGTCTTTGTACTTGTTATTTTCTCTCCTTACCAAAACTCTGCCTTGCCC
>NW_012108953.1:1183939-1185566 GCF_000951045.1 Mandrillus leucophaeus | reverse complement strand
TGACACTTGTAACAACATGGTAAGAAAGACTTTATTTGGGACCATCCTGATAGGTATAGGAACCACTGCAACAGGGTCTTGCAGTGGTGAAGACAGATTGGACTCAATTCCGAACACAGCATGAGCACGTGGGAATTTATAACTAAGGATCAGGATGGGGGTCAGCAAATGAAAAATTACTAAGAGAAAGTTAGAGTATATATGGTTTGGCTCTGTGTCCCAACTGAAATCTCATCTTGAATTGTAGTCCCCACAAGTCAAGGGAGGGACCTGGTGGGAGGTGACTGAATCATGGGGGCAGTTTCCCCCATGCTGTTCCCATGATGGTGAGGGATTTCTCAGGCCATCTAGTTGTTCGATAAGTTTCTGGCATTTCCCCTGCTCGCACTGTCTCTTGCCTGCCACCATGTAAGACACGCCTTGCTTCCCCTTCATCTTCTGCCATGATTGTAAGTTTCCTGAGAACTCCCCAGCCACGCAGAACTGTGAGTCAATTAAACCTCTTTTGTTTCTAAATTACCCAGTCTCAGGTGATATCTCTATACCAGTGTGAGAACGAACTAATACAAGGGGTAACGGGGATTCTGCCTAAAGTGACCTAACAGTATTCTTGCTGAAGACAAACCAGGGTAATTCGAATCACCTGGGGATAGTGGGTGATGAGGAACCTGATCAGATGTAAAGGGGGATTAGATGTTAGGGTGGGAGGTTTTTGCAAACTGACTTAGCAAAGTCATTTAAAATTAGATTGTTAAAATTGGATTTTATAAGGAACTACGCCGATGTGCTTAGAGAATGTTCAGGAGCCTGACTAAGGTTTGGCCAAGCAGAGAATCTTTGTCAATAGATCCAGGGCATTTTATCTTTGTCAATAGATCCAGGGCATTTTCTTTATCACTAGACTATCGTGTTTCTTTTAAAAACTTAATACGAGCAAAAATACCCGAATTGTCACTGGAGAGCTTGGAAAGATGGTTGTCTTTTTTATCTCAATCTTGTATTCTAGTTCTGGTATCAACTTCTGGGGAATCTTTCAGGCTCTGTGTCAGTGTGCTGCACCCCCTGCTGGCTGGGAGATCCTTCTGCATGTATTCTGACCTTGCTTTCTTTTCTCATGAAGTTCCATTTTTGCAGAGCCCATATATTTGTTTCTGAATTAATATTAATCATCTGATTATTTATAATTAGAAAGCTGATATTATGTCAGCAGATAGTAAGTGTACAGTGAATTTGATCACTTAGAACTGTTATATTTTAATAAGGAATATAAGTATTTTAACAGGAAGCATTGGTTCCTTAATAGTAGAAATAGAACAGAACATGTAGAATCTTGACATAATATTCTCTCTGAATATTTTCTTTCTAATTTATTAATATAATTTATTAAATGTAATTATAATAAATTAATTATTTCTGGAAATAGTAATAGTCTTATTTTGTTTAATACTTAAAAAATTTCAAAGATAGAAAGTTCTAGTTTCCTATAAAAAATATCTGGAAGAAGTTAACTAAAACAGATGAAGAAGACATAGCTAGAGACGGAGGAAATTATAATATAGAAAATACAGTGCCCTTTTTATTTCCATATTTGAATAACTTTTTCACTCTTGTGATTTCAATGAACTTG
>NW_012108953.1:1177912-1179614 GCF_000951045.1 Mandrillus leucophaeus | reverse complement strand
AACATACTTGAAATGCATAAGTGCTATTTTCAACATACAATTATAGTTCAGTTTTCAGAAAAATGAAATAATATTGTGAACTTTAATATTTGGGAAAATAAAGTTATTGCTTTTAAGTGTTGATTTATTAGATGTATAAAATGCATTTCAATATTCAAAAGACGATCACTTTAGTGTTTAAAGGAATATTTTTCACTAGTCTATGAGATTAAAACATTGAGTGCTAACAATGCACAAGTAATCATGAATGTCCTTTGCTGGCATGGAAACCTTGGGATATTAGGTCAACAGGACTCAAAAGACCAAGTCTTCGGAATATCCTCAGAAAGTGACTATTAGTATTGGTGATTTGTGAAATTCTTGCATGGTCAGGGGCTGTGTGTGTGTGTGTTTGTGTGCATGTGTTGACTGGTGTTGGCACAGATTGAGTTTTCATGTATGAGTATTTAGATGAGTTAAATTTATAAAGTCAGACTTTGAAAAGTTGGGTAACTGTTCAATATTCCGTTTTTTAAAGAAAATGAAATAGTTTTGCATTTGTTTTTGTTGTTTTTCATATAGCTACCCACCTAAAAAAATTTGAGCGCTTAAAATTCGCTTTGAATAAGTGCACTCCTCATTGTAGTCTGGTTTGTAGGTGAGTAGGTGAGTTCTTTCATCTCCTGGGGATAGCTCTTTACTGCCTGTAGGGGACCTCCTATAGGGATAGGTAATGCTTTACTCATTCCTACAGGAGGTTCCCCTTAGGAGTTCAGAATCACCATATTTTACTGTTCTAACAGAAGGTGCTACAATAAATATTAAGTAGTTGGACTTCACTCTTCATAATATGGGCATTTTATTTCATCAGACTTATTGTTACAACTGAGAAATACTTTAATTTTAACTAATATCTGTAAAATTAGGACAAATGCAATCAAGTTGATTACAAGAGTATAGTTTGGCTAAGAACAATTTTAAATCATTAGTTGTGTTCCTTGTGAGGCCCAGCTCACTTTCAATTTCCTCGTTCTATGATATGTGAATAGAGTACCTCATTCTTATCTTGAGTTTTGCTTTCCGAAGTTTTAGTTACTCATTGTCAACTGCAATCTGAAAAAAAGGTGAGTATAGTACAATAAGATATTTTCCAAGAAACAGAGATCATGTCCACCTAACATTTATTATGATATATTGTTATAGTTGTTTTCTTTTATTCTTAGTTATTGTTATTAATATCTTACTGTGCCTAATTTACAAATTAAACTTTATCATAGGTGTGTACGTACAAGAAAAAACTGTGTGTGTGTGTGTGTGTGTGTGTACGTCTTGGCACTTTTTCTATGGTTTTCAGACATCTGCTGGGGGTCTTGGAAGGTATACCCTGCTGACAAAAGGAGACTCTTGCATGTGCTCCGAGTTATTTCTGAGCACCTATATTGAATACATAGTCCAGTACTTCTAAAATATCTGTGCCATTTCTTCCCCCTAGAAGGTTGGTTAAGAGTTGGTTCAATTGTTATTTGAATGAAAGTAAAGAAAGATAATGACAGTGACTGATCATTTTCTGAATATTAATAATATGAACATGTATTGACAGCTTCGTATATGCCAAGGTTTCTGCTCATTTAATATCTTATTTTATCCTCCCAGGAACAGTATGAAATAAATATTTACTACTCTTTTACAAATGGGAGAGACTTAAGCTCAAAGAAAGTAACTC
>NW_012108953.1:1163294-1174847 GCF_000951045.1 Mandrillus leucophaeus | reverse complement strand
CTAGAGGGTCTTACATAATTTATTTTCTGCCTAACACTTCAAGTTTATCTTATGCCTACCGCTACTTCCCCTGACTCTACCTACCACGCTGCCCCTCTTTTCTTTCCTTGATTAGCACCACAATTTCTCCATCTTCAGTCTTTGTACTTGTTATTTTCTCTCCTTACCAAAACTCTGCCTTGCCCACTTTATGGCTTTTTGTCATTCTTCAGATTTCAGTTCAAAAACAACTTCCTCAGAAATATTTCTCTGCCCAACTTTTGTAGAGGAGACTCACCCGAAACACCCAGACTGTCATGTGTTCCTTGCTTATTTTTCTCCCTTGCATCTATAGCTATCAGAAATGATTTTTGAAATGTAATTATGTGTTCAGTATCTGGATCCTGAAACTAAAATGTAAACTTCCTAAAGGTAAAGGCATATCAGTTCTAGTCATGATTGAGTCCTCATTGCCTAGAATGTTCTTCAACCATTCATTTCATGAAATGGGACTTTTAATGTTAAATGTCTGTCAAACAAAAATATAAAATTGAAGATGTAGGCTGGGCACGGTGGTTCAAGCCTGTAATCCCAGGACTTTGGGAGACCAAGGTGGGCAGATCATGAGGTCAAGAGTTCGAGACCAGCCTGACCAATATGGTGAAACCCTGTCTCTACTAAAAATACAAACCTAGTCAGGTGTGGTGCCGGGCACCTGTAATCCCAACTACTTAGGAGGTTGAGGCAGGAGAATTGCTTGCATCTGGGAGGTGGGGGTTGCAGTGAACTGAGATCGTGCCACTGTACTCCAGCCTGGGTGACAGAGCAAGACTCTATCTGAAAAAAAAAAAAAAAAGAAGAAGATGTAATGGTGTAACGTTTTAATTTAAGACATTTCGTTTTCAATCAAAACTATAGGCAAGTAGAAAAGAAATAAGGAAGGGAAGGGGAGGGGAGAGGAGGAGAGAGGGAGGGAGGGAAGGCAGGAAAGAAGGAAGGAAGGAAGGAAGGAAGGAAGGAAGGAAGGAAGGAAGGAAGGAAGGAAGGAAGGAAAGGAAGAATGTCTTTATTATTGTATTTTCTGATTTCTTAAATCCTCTAGCAGAGCCTAATGTATCTCTAAGGATAATCAATCCCTAATTTTGGAGGCTTGGACTAAGAAAGTAAAATGGAAAGACAAAGATGTAAAAACTTCCCATATGCTGTCATGAATAAACAAACAAGCAAAAAAGAATTGATGAAGAGATTCTAAAAAAAAAGTCTTGAGAAAGTGAGATTAAACATGAAGTCAAAAAGATTTTTGTAGCTTATTTATAACAAAGAATCTTAAATTATCGCTTGGATTTTAAAGATAATTAACTTTTATTTTGGCATATTTATTATTATTTTTATACATAGGGATTAATCAGTAAAATAATTTCAACTCCAGTAACTTGATTTTCATTTATTAAACTCATCTTTAGGTAGATTATATCACTGAACTTTGTTTTTCCGTTATCCAGTGATGAAACACTTCACCTGTTTTTCTATGGCATGCCTCTCCTTTACTCTGCACCTGGTGGCAGCTACTAGAATTGCTGGCATAATGTTGAGAGGTATTAATATTCTTCTATTATTATTCTAGACTCTTTATGACACCTCAACCATTTTTACGTATCGTTCATAGTCACTCTACATAGATGTTCTTATTACCTTCTCTCTCTCACCCCACAATCATCCATAGAAATATCAGAAAACAGAACTGCCTCTTTCACATCTCCTTGCCCCACACTCAGGTATTCCTACAGCCAAGAAAGGGGGTTATTTAAATGCAAGAATGCTTGCTAGGAGAAAACCGAACTGTGGAGAAGGAGTTCAAAGACCAATTCCTACTTCTGAATTCAGTTCTCAATGTAAGCTCTCAAATAAAATCATACTTTTCTTTTTTCCTCTCCACTCTCTCTTTGAAAAAAGCACTATCAAGCTGTCACTTATTTTCCACGTTTCATCTCCCAATGACAAGAAAACTTGAAAACGCACTACAGTCATTTCTAAAGGCATTCCTCCTTCCCTGTGCACCCCCTGACTCCCTTCCCTCAATGTAACTCAGGGAGAAATACCAAATTGTCTTATAAGTTGTATGGAGTTCTGTATTTTGTACATGCTAGCTCATTGAGTTGCAGCTAAATGTGCTGCCTGTGAGGCATTGTGCTGGCAGTGGTGAGGAAATAAATCATTGCTCAGTGGGAATGATGAAGGTACCTGTGTCACAAGGAATAAGATTCATCCCTTTTATGAATGCTTTATAAGTTGTAAAGTTCTTATGTGCTAAGTCAAGCATTAAAATATTTTTTCCCACATGACAACTTCACAATACATAACATTTGAGGGGATGGGGAATGTATCAATCAGCCAGAGGTGAGGTAGCCATTTACTTTTTACGTTTTTATTCTTACCTCTCTGTCCTCTACACATCAAAATAATTACACCACAGTCAATTTCCATTTACCTCATTTTGTTTGTTATTTAACCTGATGACATTCCCACTAGAAGAATCCTCAGTTTCAAAGATATTAAATTAGGAATTGCTTTAAAAAAAAAAGCCTCCCATGGAATGAATACATTCTTTTTTCCAGTGCATAGCACCCTCCTTGCCAATAATCCTAAAGTATTGCCAAAACAGACAGATAAAACTACTTCAACAACACCTAATATTTCTAGAGCAAAAGTTTCTCTGAAAACTGCTTTCGTGTGCTTCCTAGCTAAAATGAACAAAAACGAACACATGTTTCTTAAGGAAGAGTACTTTGAGAGAGAACAAAAAAGAAAGAAAGAAAAAAGGTCCGTTGTTTGAGCATAGCTATGTTGTACCTGAAACAATAACAAACGATGGAATTCAAAATCTAGCTTTCAATATATTTTACTTCCAAAAATAGATAACATTATTTTATTAAGCAAAAATAGATAATATTATTACATAAAGCACAGCATTCTGGCTTCAACTCCACATTTTAAGAGCCAAACAAAATCACAAGGGAGCTTTAGAAAACGTGTCACTACTTTCTAAGTCCTTTGCGTATAACAAAGAATAATCTTTGGCAAGGGAAAGAAAATAGAAAATGCTAAGACTCTGATTCTAAAAACATATGCGGAGGTGTCTTAATAGTTGATTTTCTTTTCCCTCATTGCTGATGGGATTTTTTTTCCAAAGAACATAGCAAGATTTTGTAGAACATTGTTTACTTCAGCATTAACAGAGCACCTGCTGACAAGTTTATAACATTAAATCTTAGACTTTGAGGCTCCATAAGTAATTGCTAGCAATGTAAAGTTTTTTTTTCCTTTGGTTTTAAGCCAGTATGTATATAAATGTATGTGTATGCATGTGTGTCTACGTGCATACATCATTTAATTTAAGAACAAAGGGTAATCTCTTGTGCTTTTGTTATAAATTTAACAATAGTTTACTAAGCAATTGTAACCATAGAGATGTCTGAACAGCTGTATTATTTAATTCCATGTTAACATACACTGAAGAGTACTCTTGCCCTATCCTCAAACTGTTCATAAATCAGTAAGCAGATGGGCACCTTGTGGAGAGCAATATTCTGTGAACTTCTGACTCTAATCTGTGACTCAGCAAAACACAAATATTTTTAGTAAGTCATTTTTTCCCTGAGAAAACCAGTAAATGACAGTATATGATGTAACAGATTTAGATGAATTATAATATAGGACCCTAAAACTGGATAGACATGACACAATTCTGTAGATGAGGAAGGAACTAAAAGATTCAGGATACATAATTCTCCTTTCCAACTCTTCAAAATCTGAAGAAAATATATCACAATAAAAAACAAAGAAGAAAGAACATCATGGAGGAATAAACAGAGTGAGGGAATAAAGGAGGGAAGGAGAGAAAGAGAGAGGAAGAGAGAGAGAGAGACAGAGAGAGAGAGAGAGAGCTGTCACTAGAAAATCAGGCATCTTCATCTATATAACATTAGTATAGACCTCATATGGGTTACCTAACAATCTCTGCATTTATCCTTTGGTAATTCTGTTTCATTTTATTTATGTGCCATGAAACCAGTCCACATTTGTTGAAGTCTAATACTGTGCCATTCAGGACTGTTTTAAAATTTTGCTTATGGACCCTCTATTCAATAAATGGTGCTAGGAAAATTGCATAACTATATACAGAAGAATGAAACTCGGCTCTTACCTCTCACCATATACAAAAATTAACTCAAGATTGATTAAAGACTTAAATGTAAGATGGTAACCTATAAAAATCCTAGAAGAAAACCTAAGAAAAACTCTTTTGGGTAGTGGACTAGCCAAATAATTTGTAACCAAGTCTTCAAAAGCAAATGCAACAAAAACAAAAAACGGGCAAATGTGACTTAATCTTCTGCAGAGCAAAAGAAACAACCAACATAGTAAATGGCCTACAGAATGGAAAAAAAAATATTTGCACAACATGCATCTGACAAAGGGCTAATATGCAGAATCTACAAGTAATTCAAATAACTGAACAAGAAAAAAAATCCATTTAAAAGTGGACAAAAGGCACAAATAGACACTTCTCATGCAGCCCACAAGCATACGAAAATATGATTAACATCGCTAATCATTAGAGTAACGCAAATCCAAATCACAATAAGATAGCACCTCACATCAGTCAGAATGGCTATTACCAAAAAGTCAGAAAATAACAAATTTTGGTGTGGTTGTGGAGAAAAAGAATGCTTATACAGTGCTGACGGGAATGTAAATCAGTTCAGTCACTGTAGAAAATTGTCTGGAGATTTCTCAAAGAGCTTAAAATAGAATTACCACTCAACCCAGCAATCCCATTATTGGGTATATGCCCAAAGGAATGTAAGTTATTCCACCACAAAGACACATGCATGCATGTGTGCAATGCAGCACTATTCATAATAAAAAAAAATGGAGTCAACTTAAATGCACATCAACAGCAGACTGGATAAAGAAAATGTGATATATATATGTGTGTATATATATATACAATGGAATACTATGCAGCAATAAAAAAGAATGATATCATGTCCTTTGCAGGGACAAGGATGGAGCTGGAGGCCATTATCCTTAGCAAACTCATTCAGGAACAACAAATCAAATACTGCATATTCTCATTTATAAGTGGAAGCTAAATGATGAGAACACATGGACACTTAGAGAGAAACAACATACACTAGGGCCTGTTGGAGAGTGGAAGGTGAGAGGAGGGAGAGGATCAAGAAAAATAATTAGTGAGCACTCAGCTTAATGTCTAGGTGATGAAATAATCTGTATAAAAAAATCCCATGACACAAGTTCACCTACATAAAAAACTGCATGTGCATCCTTTAACTTAAAATAAACATTAAATAATTTTTTAAAAAGCTGCCCTCAAGAAAGCCAGATGAGATGACTCAGTAGAAAATTAGGTGAAAATATTTATCAGATATTTCACATGAGTCTATCAAACGGACAATAAACATGTTAAGGGACTTCAAGACAGCCTCCAGGTAGCTGTCGTTAAGTTGAGAAAGAACATCACATGGTAAAGAAGTGAAAATACACTATACATTTAAAACCTATAGCTAAGAAACTATACAAGTGATTACTGGCACATGCAACTACTGGAAACAGATCAATATTGTTTTTGCATTGTCTGAAAGATTTCGTGTATCTGATCTTTAAAAATCTAGTGTTATTTTGTGCTTGTCTTTTTTTTTTTTGACCCTAAACCCCTTCAGAGGGCACAACTGTAAACTTTGGCCGTATCTGCATGTTGCTACCTCCACCGGTGCACAGAATGCACATTTGTGGGAGCATGGCTATCTCCACCTAGGTTTCAAAGGATGTCCCGGAGATTCTCAGGGCTCAGGCAGAGAACTGCCAAAAAGCAGGGCCACTGCAGAGAGTTCCACAATGTCTAGTGAAGTGGTGGGGGTGAGGCCACTGCAGAGAGTCCCCTCTAGGACAATGCCTAGTGGAGCTATGGGATCAAGGGTTCCTCTGAGACCCATACTGGTGGGGCCACCAGCATGCAACTCCAGCCTGGGAGAGCCTCAGGTATGCAACTCTAAGGTATACCCCAGCTGCTATGTGGGCTGGGCCCAGCAAAGCCATGAGGGTGGGGTTACCTAAAGCCTTGGGGGTCCCAACCCTAGCCCTCGTGCGTCTGGGGAGCTTCATGTCAAAAGATATTATTCTGAAGCCATAATGATTGCCCTACTGGGTTTGGGATTTGTTACATACCTGTTCATTTTTCCTTCTTCCCTATTTCTCCCTTTGAGAATGTCTGTTCTATGCCCATTCCACCATTGTATTTTTGGAAACATGTAACTTATGTATTTCACAGACTATCAATTGGAGGGGAATTTGCTACAGGATAAATCATATCTTTGGGTCTTGCTCATTTGTGATCTAGAAAACATTTAGATGAGACTCTGAGTTTTAGACTTTTTAGTTGGTGCTAGAACAAATTAAGACTTTTGTGGCTACTGAGATTGAATGAATGTATTTCGCATGTGAGAAAGACCTGAATTTCAGGCAAAACGTGGAATGTCATTCTCTGAATATTGTTTCGTCCCCAAATTCATATATTAAAACTTAATCCCCAATAGAATATTATTAAGAAATGGGGTTTTTGAGAGATGATTAGGTCACCTCTCCCTCTCCAGAAATGGGATTAGTGCCTGTCTTTATCCATGTAGTGTTGCTATAACAGAAGACCTGAAGCGGGGAAATTCATAAAGTGATTCATTTTTATCACAGTCCTGTAGGCTGAGAAGTATGCAAGCCTGGTGCTGGCACCTGCTTGACTTCTGGCAAGGGTCAAAACATGGCAGAGAGGGTGATAGGGGAAGCAGACATGTGTGAAGGAAAAAAAAGTCAGAGGGGTGTCCTGGCTTTATAACAACTGACTCACAAAAACTCACCCATTCCCATCAGAACAAATCCAGTCTCCCCAAAGAGAGGATGCACTATTATAAGAAGGGCACCAAGCCATTCATGAATCTGCACCCATGACCCAAACATCACTCACTAGGGCCTACCTCCAAACACTGCCACATAGAGGATCAAATTTCAACATGAGTTTTGGTGGGAACAAACAAACTGTATCCGAACTATAGCAGTACTCTCGTAAACCAGGTATTAGTTAGCTTGTTTTTCCTTCTTCCATGTGAGGAAACAAGGAAGGTGCCATCTATGAGAAACAGATATTTATCTTGAACTTCGCAGTCTTCAGAACGGTGAAAAGTAAATTCTGATTGTTTATAAATTACCCACTCTAAGGTATTTTATTATTGCAGCAGGAAGGAACTAAGACAGCTCAAATGATCTTTCCTCTTTTGTCTATGAATCAATGTCATATTTCCTCTGCTTATAAAGACACCAGTTATATTGGATCAAGTCTCACTCTAATAACCTCATTTTAACTTAATTACCCTTTAACAGACTCTATCTCCAAATGCAGCCACATTCTGAGGTACTGGGGGTTAGAAGTTCAACATATGAATTTTGGTGAACACAGATCAGTCATAAGAATTCCCTCAAAATTCACAAACTCCTTTCCCCACATCAAATTTGAGCAATATAATAATGGATGGGGGAAAATTTTCAGAGAGTAGATGCAATCGAACAAAACCAAACACAATGATTGGGGGAATTCTTCCCAGACAGCAAAATTGCACAACAGGTGAGAAGTCTTTACAAAATCTGTCTAGCAAGATTTCAGACTTACTATGGACTGATAACCGCTGTGTCTCCACTCTCATCCTGTTTACTGTGAGTCACTATTGTTTCTTTCAGTTATGTTTTCCACCACTGTACATTGATTGGTTATGTGCTGGAAGATCACTAGACCACAAGAGTTTTATGAAGGAAACTTACTACTCTTCTAGAGATTCTACACTTTGCCATAGGTATATTGAGTTGCAGAAAGATGAGAATACTGACTTGCAGAAAGATATCCTTATAGGAGGGGATAGTTAAATAATGAGACAGGTATTTGGGGCTGGAAAAGGAGAATTATGATGTGGATTAACATGTGTTTAACAAACCCCATTTCTTTTCAATCTAACACACAGCTAGAATATATTTTCATTTTCCTTGTTGTCATGTAATCTGGCCAATGAATTATAGATGAAAATTATGTATGACATTTGTGGGCCTGCCCTTCTACTCTTTCTCTGCAAAACCTACCATTTTTTTTTTTAATTCAAGAAAAATAGCAAATTTAGCTGCGTGCATACTTTTCATGTAGAGTGGAAAATGGAATCACTGTTTTAGGAAAGTTAGGAAAATAGAGAGGGTTTACAGATTGTGTGGAATTGGAGATGAGCTATAGCTACGTTTAAGTATCATTGGTAGTTGTATGCTATAGATGTACTCATACTTTTACTAGTACTTTAAAAACTATTGTCTCCATTTTTCATGGTTGTTCACGTGTAACATGGGAGTAAATGAATTGGGGAGGAGTGGTAAGAGAGAGGAGAAAAGAGGATTGCCCTACTGGCTGGAGTTAAAAGTGACAGAAAAAAAAAAAAAAAAAAAAAAAAACTACCTATGTATGGTTATACTGGTTTTACCTATGTCTTTGCTAAGCATCTCTCAGGCAGACTGAAGCAACTTAGACGATATCAGGCCCTAGGTAAACTTTGTAGAAACTCTGGAACTCAGAAATGATTGACTTATTTAAGGTAATTCAGTGGGTATGTGACAGAGTACAGATTCAATTTGGGTCATTTGAGACGAATGCTTGCACTCTTCCTATTCAGTACCACACAATACCGAATATCCTAATAAGTTTATGTGCAGAGAACTAAAGACCTTCCTCATCCTGTTGAGTTAACAATATAAAGAGACACATTAGATAGTGCACAGATAATTCTTTCTCATCCTGAATCAATTTATCTGTGGTATCTTATACTATATAGTTATATACCATCAAATCACCCATTTTTCAGTCGAAGCTTTTCTTATTGCCATCAACACTTAGAAAATAGTAAGGCTAACATAATATAGCAGCATGTGGCCATGTTTTATACATATATATGTACTATACATTATATATGTATATATTATATATGTATTATATATAATTTATATATATATTATATATAAATATATAAAAATATATATATAAAATCAACCTTGCAGAGGAAATCACATTAACTTTGCAACAACTCAATCCAGTAGTTTGTAGTGTTGTAGTTTTGTAGTTTTGTAGTGTTATAATCATTAAAAATGGTGCACATAAATATATCAATGAAAAGAGCTTGGGCTCTTCTTTCGGAAATATTATGGTAAGATTAATTCCAGTTAGGACATAGTTCAGAATGAGAATAGCTGGTATAAGAGCATGGACAAATGGAGCAACCATAAACCAGGAGCTGGGCATAGACAAGTGTCTAAAATAGGAAGCCCGGAGGCCCAGGATGCACGAGAGGCACACAGAGTCATCAACACTGAAGTATGGATACGAAAGGGACTGACGATGAGATGAGATCAGGAATAGGTGTTATCCTATTCCTGGGAGCATGTCTGGTGGCTTAAAACCACAGAAGTTCCTAGATGACTTCCATTCCCGACACAATTGGTTAATTTTTAAGTGCTAAGAAACATGGATCTAGTTGAAAGGGTTTTTTTTTTCTTTTTAATAAAAAGGAGATACAAGAATATACTAGAATCATTATTTTCTTTGTTTGTTTTTTAATTTTTTTATTTCCGTAGGTTATTAGGGAACAGGTGGTGTTTGGTTACATGAGTAAATTATTTAGTGGTGCTTTGCGAGATTTTGGTGCACCCATCACCCAACCAATTGCACTCAATTTGTAGTCTTTTATCCCTCACCTTCTTTCCACCCTTTCCCCCTGAGTCCCCAAAGTCCATTGTGTCATTCTTATGCCTTTTCATTCCCATAGCTTAGCTCCCACTTATGAGTGAGAACAGTGTTTGGTTTTCCATTCCTTGTGTTAATTAACTTAGAATAACAGTCTCCAATCTCAACCAGGTTGCTGTGAATGCCATTAATTAATTGCTTTTTATGGCTAAGTAGTATTTCATCATATATAATACTACAGTTTCTTTATCCACTTGTTGATTGATAGGCATTTGGGTTGGTTCCACATTTTTGGAATTGCAAATTGTGCTGCTCTAAACATGCATGTGCAAGTATCTTTTTTGTATAATGACTTCTTTTCCTCTAGGTAGATATTCAGTAGTGGGATTTCTAGATCAAAAGGCAATTCTACTTTCAGCTCCTTAAGGAATCTCCATAATGTTTTCCATAGTGGTTGTAGTAGTTTATATTACCACAAACAGTGTAGAAGTATTCCCTGTTCACCACATCCATGCCAACATCTATTATTTCTTGAGTTTTTTATTGTGATCATTCTTGTAGGAGTAAGTTGGTATCGTTTTGTGGTTTTGGTTTGCGTTTCCCTAATCATTGGTGATGTTGAGCATTTTTTCATGTTTGTTGGCCATTTGTATATCTTCTTTTGAGAATTGTCTTTTCATGTCCTTAGCCCACTTTTTGATGGGATTGTCTATTTTTTTTTTCTTGTTAATTTGTTTGAGCTTCTTGTAGATTTTGGATATTAGTCCTTTGTCAGATGTATAGATTGTGAAGATTTTCTCCCACTCTGTGGGCTGTCTGTTTACTCTGCTGACTCTTCCTTTTGCCATGCAAAAGCTCTTTAATTTAATTAAGTCTCAGCTATTTATCTTTGTTTCACTATTTTCTTACATTTATTTTTACAAGTTTAAAGATTTTTGGAAAGCAGTTTTATTAATAAATTTTAAAAATAACTTTATTAATTTATTTTATTTTTATTTACTAATGATATTTGCATTTAATTTTGTCCAAATAATCTGTTATTTAAACCCATAAGTGAACAATCATTTGTAAAGACCATCCTATATGCATAGAACCAAAGTAGACATTATAAAAAAAAAAAAAAGGAGATTAAAATAAAGTTCCTATCATTGGAGACCCAAAGACTCTGAAAAAATATTAACTATGTGATACTGATTATAAACTACAGTACAACACAATAGAGAGATTTGATTTGTTTGAATATAATAGTGTTCTTGCATGATTTGGAACTCGGATTTAGTGAGGATTAGATAGGCATAAAGTGAGAATAATTCAAAGGAAAACGTGCAAAAGCACCATTCTAGTAATACTGAAGCATGTAAACATTTCTGTCCTACATTATCCCACGAACAGATCTTTGTGAGCTTCTTTGATGGTTCATAGATGTTGTATTAGCCAGAGTTCTCCAGAGAGACAGAACTAATAGGATACATGTATATATGAAGGAAAGTTTATTAAGGAGAATTGACTCACATGACCACAAGGTGAAGTTCCATGATAGGCCATCTGTAAACTGAGGAGCGAGGAAGCCAGTAGTGGCTCAGTTCGAATCCCAGAGCCTCAAAAGTAGGGAAACTGACAGTGCAGCCTTCAGTCTGTGGCCAAAGACTGGAGAGTCCCCGGCAAACCACTAGTTTAAGTCCAAGAGTCCAAAGGCCAAAGAACCTGGAGTCTGATGTTCAAGGACAGGAAGCATC
>NW_012108953.1:1158936-1159500 GCF_000951045.1 Mandrillus leucophaeus | reverse complement strand
CAGTGGGTATGTGACAGAGTACAGATTCAATTTGGGTCATTTGAGACGAATGCTTGCACTCTTCCTATTCAGTACCACACAATACCGAATATCCTAATAAGTTTATGTGCAGAGAACTAAAGACCTTCCTCATCCTGTTGAGTTAACAATATAAAGAGACACATTAGATAGTGCACAGATAATTCTTTCTCATCCTGAATCAATTTATCTGTGGTATCTTATACTATATAGTTATATACCATCAAATCACCCATTTTTCAGTCGAAGCTTTTCTTATTGCCATCAACACTTAGAAAATAGTAAGGCTAACATAATATAGCAGCATGTGGCCATGTTTTATACATATATATGTACTATACATTATATATGTATATATTATTTTAATTATTTATATGGTAGCATATACAATATGCTGTTACACGCTTTTTTCCCTGTCTCTTATACACATCTAGATGTGTATAAGAGACAGCCATAAACCAGGAGCTGGGCATAGACAAGTGTCTAAAATAGGAAGCCCGGAGGCCCAGGATGCACGAGAGGCACACAGAGTCATCAACACTGAAG
>NW_012108953.1:1130177-1153931 GCF_000951045.1 Mandrillus leucophaeus | reverse complement strand
AACTGAGGAGCGAGGAAGCCAGTAGTGGCTCAGTTCGAATCCCAGAGCCTCAAAAGTAGGGAAACTGACAGTGCAGCCTTCAGTCTGTGGCCAAAGACTGGAGAGTCCCCGGCAAACCACTAGTTTAAGTCCAAGAGTCCAAAGGCCAAAGAACCTGGAGTCTGATGTTCAAGGACAGGAAGCATCCAGCATGGGAGAAAGAGGAAAACCAGAAGACTCAGCAAGTCAGCTTATTCCATCTTCTTTCGCCTCCTTTTTCTAGCCGCCATGGTAGCCAATTGGATGGAGGGTGGTTCTTCCTTTTCTAGTCCACTGACTCAAATGTAAATCTCCTATGGCAACACCCTCACACACACACCCCCCAAGAAACAATATTTTGCATCCTTTAATCCAATCAGGCTGACACTTAACCATCACAGAGGTGCATCTAAGTAAGGAAGGGTCTTCCTCTATCTGGAAGGTTGCATTCTTCAACAAAGAGATGCACAGAGAGTAGAACAGTTGGAAACTCATGACTACTTTACAGCCAGTTAAGCATAATCAACTGTGGCACAAATAACACGCACAAGTAATAAATTTACTATCTTCGCTTGAGGTAGAACTTTAGAACAATTCCGCAATGCTGAAGGGATAGATAGAAGAAACTAGTTCTCCCCTGGGAATTTAGTAAGAAATGTGTGAATAGATTGTACAATAACCTGGATACCAGGCACAGGAGTTAACATTTGATGCAATTACTCTCCTCTCCTCCACTCCAAAACAAACAAACAAAAACAAATTAAACAAGCTTTTCAACAAGAAGCCAAGACTTTTGCGTGGGGTGGTGGCAGTTGAGTAGTTGTTATTGACTCCATTCTTTGCCTGAATGGATCTATTTATGTCCCAGTGTTCAACAAGAAAGAATCTAAGGCTTCCATATGTTATATTCCCCCTCTTTATATTAAACTCTCTTGTTTAGAAGACATATCCATTAGTCTTCTATTATTGTTTTATGAGGATTTGCGAAAATCTCTCTCAGTAAGAGATGTAAAATAGCCCTATGTTTCTTTCTACAGCTAAGCAACTCCACTTAACTATTCTGACATTTCTTCAAACTAATAAATTTACACTGTGAAAATCCAAAGTTAGCATTTTTATTTGTACAAGAGTCCCATTAATATTTCTTCTTTTTATTATTAGAGCAACAGCTGTAATTCTACCCACTTTTTATTTTGTTACCAGTTTGAAACATTTGAGTTCTTTTTAGAATGTTCCTTTTTTCTCACTCAGCAAATCTGAGATTTTCTACATTTATGTCTCTTATATGTCCTCTCTTTCTTTTAGTCCCAACTGCTATTATCCCTGAGTGAGTTTATCATTTTACTCTTGGACTAATGGTTTCTCACCAACAATTGGTGATTAATTAATGTTGAACACTTGCAATTATTATTATTATTATATAATATAATAACTAATAATAATAACAAGTTTATCTCATCATAACACATTCTTTCAATTAAATCTATCCTGTACCATTCTGCTGGATTTTTCTTACTAACCTATTACTGTTCGCTTATTTTACATGCTTCCTTCCATACTCCTGCTCCTCTGAACACTTCAGCAGAACTTTTCAAACCTGTTTTAACAAAGCACACGTATGTTTAAATGAAATCTTACGTTGGGTCCCTACATGCATGTGAACAGAAGAGAAAAGTTTCTGTGGATAAAGTTGGAGATGGAGGCCAGGCATGGTGGCTCACCCCTATAATCCTAGCACTTTGGGAGGCTGAGGCAGGCAGATCACTTGAGGTCAGGAGTTCGAGACCAGCCTGTCCAACATGGTGAAACCCTGTCTCTGTAGCCAGGCATGGTGGCACATGCCTGTAATTCCAGCTACTCGAGAGGCTGAGGCACGAGAATCATTTGATTCTCGTGAGAGGTAGGAGGAGAAGGAGTAGGTAGGGGGAGGTTGCAGTGAGCTGAGATCACACCACTACATTCCAGCCTGGGTGAGAATCTGTTTCAAAAAACAAACAAACAAAAGTGGGAATTGGGGATAGAGTAATGTTGATAGGATATACCTTTCAAAGATCCTCTCTCATTTATGTCTCTCCTTTCCACTATAGTAGGCCAGGGGCATAGGTGAGAGAGTGTGCTATACAATGCCTGTGAAGCCAAATTTGAAAACAACTGAATTATAGCTCTAGTCAGACCAGTCTCACATCTTCTTACCAATTCATGCCAGGTATTTACTCATCTAAAACCTCTTGCTCAAGTCAATCTTAATATTTTTTCTAGTCCTCCCCATTACACTCTGACTTACCCTTTTTCTAAAATTCATGACTGTCCTCCTCTATGAAATTGACTGAAGCAATCAAAGCTTTTAATGACCACTTTTTTCTGTCAAACCTATATTTGCTTGTGGGCAATAAATCTGAAGCATGTGCTACTTTGCATTGATATATGTAAAGACGATAGATGATTGATTGATAGACTCTATCTCTGCCTTTAATTCTCCACTGCTTTGAACATTGGCACTGCATTTCTTAACTCGTTGTAAACATAATATTCAAAATGGTGTAAGTATAAAATGTGTTTGTCAATTATGGTAGTGTTATTTTATTTAAGATTAGGCCAGCAGCAGTAGGCACATTTTTCAAAATGGAAAATATAAGTAAAAAAGCATACTTAGACATAATATTCGTCTATGTAAGAAATAGGTGGTGATAGCAGAGGGTACGGTTTGACAATCCTTAATGTGCATTATCAGGTGATCATAAAATGAAGTATCCAAGTAAATAAATTATATACAATTGAAAGTAAAAGGAAAGCATGAAACACTCATCACGTAACGTACGGTTAAAAAGGTTCCTTTTTATATTTCTCAAATTGGTACATGTGTTTAAATTATTAAGCAGTGCTGAAAAGGTGCTGCGAACCAGGTAATCTTACAATCTGCCAGTGGCAGTGAAAGGTTATTGGTAAGACTCTTGGTAATGTGCACCTAGAGCCATACAAATATTTTGATTTCTAAAACCTGTAATTTTGTTTCTAAAAGTCTATGTAATGAAAATAATCAGAGATACAGACATATGTTTAAATACAAAGATGATAGGGATGGCATTATTTATATTAGTGACAAAATGATTTAAATATCCATCAATAGATACTATAACTGGTAAATTATGGTGTATACAGTTAATAAAATATTATAAGCCTAATAAATATTTAAGAGAATTTTAATGAGTTGGGAACAAATTCATAATAAAGTGGTAAGTGATGAAGCTGAATAATAATTTGTTCAGCGTGTTCATAACTATGTAAAATGGATAGAAAGAAAACAGAAAGAAAATAAATGAAAATATTAACTGTAATTGCCTCCAAGCAATAGGGTCTTGTTACTTCGTATTTTCTGTACCTTTCATTTTTTATATAATAAGCATGCATTTACTTATACCAAGATTTAAAAAAAAAAATCACCGCTTATAAGACTAAAGGGGAAGGAAGATTTCGTATTCTCCTTCACTGTAGTCTTACTCTGCAAATGATCAAATTACAGAAGTAAAGGACCAGCCTAACAACTTGGCAAAGATGAACAAAGGACCAAAGAAAGCTCTGCTCTGCCCCCTGCTGGGAGGGAGTTCAACTCCAACCCATTGCTTCTTGGCCAAGCTGTACCAGCTGCTGAGTCAGAAGCTACAGAGCCTTTCAAGCTAGCAAGGGGCTGGATTCTTTAGTTAATAATAATAACAGTAATTTTGCTTTACTTTGTGATATGTATGGTATTTGTCAGCTTTTCAACAGTTATAATTTGTTCATTATTTTTCTCGTTCTAAAAAAAATTATTCATTTCCATCCTCAGTTTGGTATTGGTAGTTTTACATTACTTTTCTTAAAAAGGACCCTCCAAAGAGTATAAGCACCAGGGCCCACAAAACCTGAATCCATTCCAACAATAGAAAGGAAGAAATTAGGCCGGGCGCGGTGGCTCACGTCTGTAATCCCAGCACTTTGGGAGGCCAAGGTTGGCGGTTCACTGGAGATCAGGAGTTCGACACCAGCCTGACCAACATGGTGAAACCACGTCTTTACTGAAAATACAAAAATTAGCCGGGCGTTGTGGCACATGCCTGTAATTTCAGCTACTTGGGAGGCTGCGGTAGGACAATCACTTGAACTTGGGAGGCGAAGGTTGCAGCTAGCCCAGAGCCCGCCACTGCACTCCAGCTTGGCAACAGAGCAAGACTCCAAGAAAGAAAAGAAAGGAAAGAAAGGAAGAAAAAGAAAGGAAGAAATTATGGGACTGTGGCCAAAGACCTTGGAATTACTTTTATTTACACAAATGTAACCTGTCAAGGATTCAAGGTTGGGACCAGGCGTAAGGCAAGGCATTGCAGGTTACATGCAAAAAGATGCCAAGATGTGTGCTGTTTGGTTGGTTGTGTATTGTACTGTAAAATGTTGAGAAACAAAAATAAAAACAAGGATTTCAAGAAAATTCTCTCCAACTGTCAGTGGGATCCAAGTGGTATCTGAGACAGGAACATGTAGGGCCTTGTACACCATGGTATGATGTTTATTGATTCTTTTGCACGTACTTGCAGGCTTTGCATTTATTGAACTATTTAATTTAATACCTTTTTAATCTTTTGGACTTTTTTCCCACCTGTGAAAAAGTCATCGCTGATGATATTCACACACGTGACAAATTAAAACGGAAATGGTCAGAGCTAGACACGGTTATTAGAGCAACAGCTGTAATTCTACCCATTTCTTTTTCACTCAAATAAAAGTTACACTGCGTAATAATAATAAATAATGAGCTTCTTTTTCTCTAGTGGTTATAATGTGAGTATAATCCCTTGTTTTATTGTTTAATTTGAATTTATCTCTCATTGCCCAGAATTTTTTTTTTTTTTTTAGCAATACGATAGTGATTTTAGGTAATCTATATCTTGTCCTAGTTTTAGTAAAGGCAATTGTTAAGAATGTGATAATTGTGTTTTAGAGAGACATTTTTATCATATTAGGGGTGGATCTTTCAATTTTTAGGTATCTAAGGACTATGTTTCCTTTTTTCTGAAACAAAGGCTTGAGATGTTGTTAGTGCCTTTGCTACATGTTTCTAAACTGTTCTATTCTTACTGTCATAAACTCTCATATCATATACACATATACTGTCATATATATATCATATGCAACTACCACATCCTTCTGTCAACCAGGCTATATGTTAACCATGTTATTTCATTTAATACACTGATTTTATGAATTAAATAGTATATACTTTTTCTGTGGTCAAGATGGTTTTGGTTTTATAAGGAATATTTTAATAAGTTTCCCTCATAAAAAACAAAGCTTTGTCAGTTAAGACTCAAGTCCTTACCTGATCCCAAATTTCTATCTCAAATCCTTAAGTAAATCCTGTGGAAGCTTATATGCCCTTTCTTTCTATGAACTTTTATATATTTACATATATGACCATATAACATATTTTTATCATTATGATTGCTTACATTTTATATAAATCATGTACATTATATATTTACATATATGACCACATAACATACTATCATTATGATTGCTTACATTTTATATAAATCATAATAAAATATGCATATCATGTATATTTTATTAAAATAATTTTTGTCTTAAACATATACTTTGGGTATCTTTTCTGAATAGTACATGTAAACCTTCTTTATTCTTTTTAATTGCTGCTAAGTTTTCCATAACAATTATCACACCACAGTTTATTGAAGCATTCCCCAAATTATGCTGCTTGAATATTTTACCATAATCAATGATACTAAAAGTTAACTTTTTTCTTCATGCTTTTCTGTGCACAGGATCTATAATCAATATTGATAAATGGTTTTACTGAGTCATAGGATGTATTTATTTTTAAAGTTATTAAAATCTTTCAAGTTATATCTAAAACTTACACCACCAGCTCCAATGGATATCACCAATGTCCCCATATTCTTGCCAAAACTGATATTATGAGACTAAAACTTTTGCAATATGGTGAACTGAAAAATGATTTCTGATTAATTTAATGATTGACATGATTCTGATTACTACTACTTTTCAGTCATATTTTCATTGACCCTTGCATTGTCAGGTTTGAATTGCTTATGCATACACTTTGCCCATTTTTAAATTGAATTATTTTTCTTTAACAAAATGTGTGAACACTAATAATTTGTCTGACATATGTTTCAGATACTTTTTCCACTCTGTTCTCTTTAACTTTTTAGTATACAGATGTTTTAAATATTGAATTACATACATTTATATATTTTTATCCTTCATGTATTGTACCATTTTTGTTTCTTTAGTTCTTCCCTTCCATAAAAGCCATGAGAATATTTTTATTTGTATTCATTTAATATTTTCTTAAAAAACAAATATCTTAGAGTTCATGCAAATTTTATATTTTTTAATATCCATTTCAGTTGTTTATATATTTAGAATTTATTCTTATGAAGGTATTAGATATAAAGCTAACTTAATTTTTCCAATAGATGATTTTCCTAACACAATTTGTTGACTAATTGATCATTTCTATGCTAATGATCTGTACTATTGACCATTTCTGTACTATACATATGTTTACATTAAATTGTATTATATTTATGAATTTCTGAGCTCCATATTATGTATACCCTTACACTGCTAGTTGTTTATGTATAAATCTAAATGCTGATATCACAGCTTTAATTACTATAGATTTGAAATATATATAGTTACAGGGTACATAAGCCTTCCTGTTTCCTGTGAACCCATGCAATTTACTCTCCTCATCAATTCTCCTAAAGTTTTTGACCACCCTTACAATCCAATTACTGCATGTGTCTGTTTACATTGATTTGTCAGACTACATAAAAAAAATATTTTTGGTATGCTTACTGAATGCAGCTCACAGGCAGGACGTTGGCACAGGAAGAATATAAGATGAACAAGGAACCCCTTGTCATGCTAGAAAATAAGAAGTGCTCAACAAACAAAAAGATGGGAGCATGTTAAAGGGACTTAGAAGCCGAACTGAAAGAGGTCCCAATGGACAAAACAGGACATATCTGAATAACAAAATAAATAACGTAGTTCTGGATTAGAGCCGAAAGTATAAAATGAATGTATGTGAGCCCAAATATATAAATAAATGATTGTATAAACAAACAATTAAATGCAAGGAGGAGAGAAAAAAATCTTCTGTATAGGAGAACCCCCAATAATAATAATAATACATGTAGACATTTCCACTTCCTGCAGGTTAATTATAGCATTCTTGAGAAAAATGTAGACTTTGTCATTTCAGGCAATTCCCACAAGACTCAGACTTTAAGCTCTGTTCTTTGGGATCAGCTCAAATCTGAAATTCAGTTATTTTATCATTAGATGGGCTGTTTGTATGTGTGCCACAAGTTCCTCCAGAGATTGGGACAGAGTTTATACACAAGATTTTGGGCTTTCCTTCTGGCTCTCTCTTTTTCATGATCCTTCTTCCTCTCATTGCATTCTAACAATTATGGTTGCCTGAGACTTGTCCTTTGGCTCTTTAAGATCAGAAGGACATGATTGAGGATGTTTTTATTGAAGTTTTGGCCACTCTGCATTGTGTCTGTGGCCTGTACTCAGCTGAAAACTATAAACATGGGTAACACTGACCCATCCCCATTTCCAAGTGTCAACACCCCTCTAAAATCTGCTTATATTTGCTAATTATCCAGTGTCTTCAGATTGCTTTCGCTTCCTGATGTTGTACATCAAGAAGTTGTACAAGTTAGTTCTTATTTATGGGAGGGTGAGTGATATCAGAAACAGACTCCAATTATATCTTTAAATGAACTTTTTTACCTTAGAATAGTTTTAGATTTACAGAAAATTTGCAAAGAAAGCAGAGAGTTCCCATATCCTCCCAGCATTTTCCCCTATTGTTAACTTCTCACATTACCATGGTAGATTTATCACAACTAAGAAATCAACATTGTTACAGTACTATTCATAAGCTTCAGATTTTAGGCATATTTCATTTGTTTGTCTAACATACTTTTTTTTTTTTATTGTTCCAGGATTCAATCTAGGATTTCTCATTGCATTTAGTCATTATGTCTCCTAAGGTAGCTCCAGTCTTTGATAGCTTTTTAACTTTTTTTCCTTGTTTTTTATTCTCTTTACAATTTTGAGGAGTACTGATTATGTATTTTGTAGCATGGCACCTGATGTGGGTTGTGTGTGATGCTTTTCCCATAGTTATAACGGGGTTGTGATTTTTCGGAAAAAAATACCTCAGAAGTAAAATGCCCTAGTCATCACATTATATTAGGGGTACAAGCTATTGGCATGACTTATCACCAATGATGTTATCCTTTATTACCTGGCCAAGATAGTGCCTACCAGGTTTCTCCACTGTAGGGTTGAAGTTTTGCCTTTCATACCTTAGTCTCTGAAAACAAGTCACTAAATACATCCTGAACACAGGGAGGGAAGGAAGAATGGGAAATTTGGCTTCACCTTCAGGGGCAGAGAGGGAATATCTACATATCCACGTAAACTTCTGGAATTTTTCTGTAAAGAAGATTTGACTCCTTTTTACACTGTTATCTTTTCAATCATTTATTTGTATCGTATGGACTCATGTATATTTATTTCATACTTTAGGTTATAATTTGATATTATTTTGTTGCTTAAATAGTCTGACTTTGGCCATGTCATAGCTTCTTCCAACTTGATTCTTGTAGGGTTTTTTTTTTTTTCTGTTTGTTTTTTGAGCACTTGTTTATTTTCTGACTCTCTCATCTGTGAAATGGGTTTTGTATTAGTCCATTTTCGTGCTGCCAATAAAGACATATCCCAGACTGGGCAATTTACAAAAGAAAGAGGCTTAATTGGACTCACAGTTCCACATGGCTGCGGAGGCCTCAGAATCATGGTGGAAGGCAAAAAGAAGCAAGTCACATCTTACATGGATGGTGGCAGGCAAAAAGAGAACTTGTGTAGAGAAACTCCCATTTTTAAAACCAGTAGATCTCATGAGACCCATTCACTATCATGAGAACAGCATGGGAAAGACCAATCCCCATGATTCAATCATTTCCCACTGGGTCTCCCCTACAACACGTGGGAATTATGGGAGCTACAAGATGAGATTTGGGTGGGGACACAGAACCAAACTGTATCAGATATTAAAAGTACTAAATCTGTAGATCGATTATAGAAATAAATGACTAAATACATATGAAGCATGAAGAGTCCTTAGCACACAGTAATCTCTCATTAATTATATTCATGCATTTTAGATTTCTTCAAAATCGGTCTTTTTCTCAACCACATTTCTTTCAGTCTTTTCGGTATTCTCTTGTTTTATAAAAAGATTATCCTTTGAGGATACAAAAAATTTCTGTAATTTTTTTCTTGTATGTAAATAATATTTAGTTTAATCATAGTTTAATGTAGAGAGTATATAAAGCTGGAGACATCTTATACATGCAATACATTTTACCTTAAGGCATTTTTGCTTATCATCTCTTGAATATACTACATATAGTGCCTTGCATTTCTCTATCTTGCGTTGTTAGCCTCATGTATCTTGAGGTACAGGGTCAAACTTAGAAGAGCACAATATATTTTGAAACCGCTAAGTCATAATTAGGTACAATGAAATACGTTAATACATTACTTAATATAACATTTAAAACCTAGATATACCTAGGTTTCTAAAATTATTTCCCAGCATTGAATTCCCAGCATGCTCAGAACCCTACTAGCTTGACTAATTCACTAATGTGTTAAAGTTATTTAAAATTAGCTATGAATGACTGGCAATGGTAATAATACTGTGTAGTGTTTAGTGTTGTAAGGATTAAATGAGTTACTATATCTACAGCTCTCAATCCCATGCCTGATAGGTAGTTGTGTTAGAATAGGTAGCTAGGCAAATGTCAGGCAACCATCAGGTGACAGTCAGGCGGTTGTTAAACTGTCTCTCTAAAATAACAATTTGTTGCAGCTGATGCCAAGGAAAGGCCTCCCAATAGATGGAAAACACCTGAGGCTGGTGATCAGCAGCTTCCCAGTAAGATTTCAAGAGCTGAGTGAGTGGCCTCCGGCATGTGCACTAAGGGGCAAAATGACGGCATTTAACTGTATATGACCTTCCAATGCTTTACTGGTAAGGGAAAATACCTCAAATGAGCATGTGTACAACTTCAGTAAAAACACTGTGCATACAGTCCCTCCCAAGTACCGGCAGGCCACTACACATATGGACAGCCCACCTCAAGGGAAAACTCAGGGGAGAAGAGTCACAAACCCCAGAACCGTGGCAATGTATATAACCCCATGTCAAGGGTCACACAACACACTTGGATCTCTTAAGTCGTCCATTTGGCCCTCTTCCAAGTGTACTTAACTTCCTTTCATTTCTGCTCTAAAACTTTTTAATTAACTTTCACTCCACTATAAAACTTGCCTCAGTCTCTCACTCTGCCTTATGGCCCATGGATGAAATCTTTCCTTTCAAGGGGCAAGAAATGAGTTGCTGCAGACCCATACAGATTTGTCTCTGCTAACAGTTGTTTTTTATATATATATATATAGAACTATATATATATTTTTTTTTTCTTAAACTAAACCTGCCTTCTCTTGCTTTTTGTCACAGAATATTTTAATGATAAGTTAATATGAGAATTTTAATGAAAAATATATTTTTGGGAATGAAAACGATACTTTTGTCTGAGGCCTTTGTGTTATATAATATGGTGGGCAAGCCACTGCACTCAGGTGTTTGGTCAATAGACCACTGTAGTAACACTAACATGAATGAACAATATTAGAAAATATTTACATAAATCCTAACCTATGCCAGATACTGCATTACACACAGTGTCTACCAAGCATCACTTCAGGAAGTTATAATGTGTGATATATTATTTCATCCTATTATGCAGATAAGGACATAATCTTGTCCCAGTAAAGCCCTCATTTTACAGAAAATATATTTTTAATGTTTGCTCTCTGTTATACCACTAAGGTTCTAAAAGAAATGCTTCTGTTAAAATGCAGAGTGTCTCCTTCCAATGTAATGATAACATCAGCAAATTTCAGAAGCATTGGGGCAGCTAAAGCTAGAGAATTGATTAACCCTCTTACAAAATGGCTCTAATTCAACTGATTAGATGTTGAATGGGTGTTAAAGCTCAGCTCTAGTGATTTATTGCTTTCTTCAGGAGCTCTACCTATCTCATTTAAAGTTACTAGAACTTAAAACGGTCCATATAAATACCTATAAACATGAGATTTCTTTGTACTGGAAAATCTATTCATAATAATTCTAACATGCATGGAGGGAACTATTTGCTAGATTCAAAACTTAGTAAGCAAACCAGGGAGACCTGTGGTCTTTGCTAATTAATTTGTTGTCATTTGGTGAAGATGTCCTCATTGTCATTTATCATTAAACATCAGGACCTTGACCTACATGAAATTGTGACTTGAAAACAGAGAAAGAGCACAGCACTCTGCATAGATGAAAAACTCCAGAGAAAAGACTTCAATTTCCACACTAAAAATGTCTTTTGGTCAGTAGTCACTACGAGTTAGGAAAGTAGATGTAAGCTTCTCACTGCTTCTTTTTCCAGTTACATATTTTTCCTTGTCTACAGTGGGATGGGATCCGCGAAAAATTTTAAAAAATATATGTATCCACATTTATATATTTGAATAATGATTTCTTTAGTCATTGAAAGAAACAGGCATCGGTAATGGTGTTGTTATCAGTAACAAATCACAACAATAAGGTGTTTAAGTGCAAGTTTCCTGTGTGCCAGGGAATATGCTAATCCCTTTAGATATTTTTATTTATTTAAATTTAAATTTACTCTCTTTAGTAGGTATTACCATCTTGATTTATGGAATAAGTAACAATTTCAGAAAGTCTGGTTAAAGTAAGAAGGAACAGATACTTCGAATTAAGTCTAAGTGACTCTACAGCACATGCTTTTAAACAATATACAAGAGTCCCTCCTCTCCATCACTCTGTGTCATAGCTTAGAGTTGAACTCTGTGAAAATAATAAGGAATCCATAATGGAAGCCTAAAATTAAACATCTACTTTGAGGTCAAGGTGTCCATGCTATTCCAATTAGGAGTTCTTATAAAGTTTCCAGGATCATTGGCCATGTATTTAAATAATAGAGTCAAATTTTGCATATTTCTAATGCTGCCATTTCTTTTCCTCAGCTTTCCTACATCTTTAGATTTCCCTTTGGATTCTTGCTTGTATTTATATTGTGGACCTCTCATCTCACTTTTGAAAAAATATTCTTATTTACTCTTGATTCCCAGGGCTAGTATGAGTGATCCACTCACATGCCAAGTCAAATAATATTATATGTACATTTTATAGCGAAGAAGATATGCAGTGACCACATCACAATGAAATCCTATTGTTTTATCACATATTATATAGTCCAAGAGTGGCTAATCTGTAACAACAATGGGATGACAGGTTGATGGTGCAGCTGAGGTCTCAGCACTTTCTATTTCCTCTTAATTTTTTATTGATTTCTATAATTCACTAATTTATATGTTTTAAACTAAGCTGCTATAACAAGAGATTTCCAAAAGTAAGGTCATAAGGGGAAGATAGAATTTTGAGGAATTGCTCTCATCCTTTATATGTAGCTTCTATTTCTGGGTTTGTTTATTTTCTGGAGATCAGAAAAGAGAAAGGGGAAGTGAAAAGCAAGCAGCTTCCTTTTTAAAGAAATGATCCAGACATGAATACATCACTTTTGCTCATATGCCCAAAACTGACAGCAAGGGAATCTGGAAAATGTAGTCCGAAATTGCTAATCCTGGGTTATCCAGCTGAAACAGAAAGGAGACTTAGCATCCCAGTTCTAAACTGAATAAGTAGAAAATGAATATTAACATCAATCAACAATCTCTTCCACAAGATTCACACATTTTAGTTGCATTCAAGTCCTAAGGCATATAATTTCAAACCATGATCACAGTTGCTGGAAACGTGCTCTGTTGATCCTTATTGACTATTCAATCTTGAAGGATGAGTTAGAATCATAAATAGGCTAAAGGAGTTGTTGAAGTAAAGTTTGCTGTTGAACTATATTCTGATAATATGAAAATAGCAATTAAAGAAAACAAAAATAGTTGTTTATTTTTAAAATGATTATCATACATGACATCATCAAAAAGAAGACATTTGAAATCAGAAGGTATTATGTAATACATACTTTTAATAATCAATTCTGCTAATTATCACTTTGTTACTTTCAGAGGCAAAGTAAATAAGGCAATTAGCAGTTAATTGAATATCCAGATACTCAAGGCAATTTACTGGGCATTTTATTGTACATTGCTCAATCACCATGACAACTCTGTGTGTTAGACTATTATCTATCATTTAGAATAAGAAAATAGAAAATTATCTGAGAATAAGAGAGGACACACAACTTTTTGTTGTAAGATGGGGCTTAGAAGCCAACTCCAAGTCAAAGATTAGCATACAAGAAGTTTCTTAGGTAGTGCTCCTAAAATTACCATCTTTAGGGGAAGTAAAGAAAGCAGAACTGGCCAAGAAATAACTTGACTGAATGCTGTCTTGAAAAGGACTCAGTCAATTATGATGAGCTGTGGATGTCCCTGGAGACACGTGCTGATTCGGAGGTGAGGGAGCCAAATACTTTATACCACTGCATTGACCAGTCATTTGATATAAGATGCCTTGAAATATGGTTGTGACGTTATTTCCAAGGGAATTACTAGAATTTTTTTGCCCAAGGGAAATTACTAGAAAAGGCTGACAGCTGAGAGCCTCCATTGGCAAATTCCCTAGCAGCTGGACTGAAGAGAAATCTGGACAAAAAAAGTTAAGCATCTAAAGTTAATTTATGGAGTTGTTCTGATACACCTAATTTAGATGAGTTCCAGAAGTATTTCTCTCAAAACTTCATCCTCTGTGGCCCCTTTTCCTTGGGAAGGTTCTTACAATAGGAGGGATAGTGAGTCAAATTAAGGCCCTGCCCCTGCAGTTAGTCTTAAGAATGTAACTAACGCTTAATATAACCTTCTTAAAATGTTCGTTCTAGATTTCACTCACCCTTATTTAGCATCTTTACTAGTTTAGTTAGCTTTCCTTGTGGGGTCATCCAGACCCTCATTCTTGAGAGGTATGATCTCTTGTTTACCATAACATCTCAGGCCTAGACTACTGCACTTTTCCTTTTACTATCATTTGGATACAAGAATAATATGAAATTTCCAAGCGAATCTCTAAAATCCTAAAAACATTCCTCCCTGCCCTGGCAGAAACCTTATCTAGCATCAGTTATGTTTCCTCCTGATCATCAGGGTCAATTACCTATGTTAAGATGTAATTTTTCTTCTTGCCTCCTTGTCCTAGATTATGAGGACTCAAAACACCCAGGTGGAAATGTGTTAATAGTTTAAAATTCAATTTGACTCGTACTAAGTCTCCTGGTGAAAGTGTTCTTTCTTTGTAAATCATAACTTTTAAGCCCAGATAACCCAGAGCTGTAGGAACAGAAAAACCCATTTCTCCAAGAGTCACTTACAGTGAGCAACCAGGGTCCCTCTTCACTCAACCACAAATTCTACCTATTATGAAAGCAGCACAATATAATGGTCATTGATTCAGTGTGTGTGCTGTCAAGAGGATTTTGCCTCACCTTTATAGGATATTGTTTCTGAACTGAGACCTCAGCTGCACCATCAACCTGTCATCCCATTGTTGTTACAGATTAGCCACTCTTGGACCATATATTATGTGATAAAACAATAGGATTCCACTGTGATATGGTCACAGCATACCTTCTTTCCTATAAAATGCACATGTAATATTATTTGAAGGGTTATATAATTGTATCAGATACTTGTAAGTCCTTGGTTAATGGTTCTGGGTAGGGCCTTTAAGCAGGAACTGAAAACCTGTACTTGAAATATGTATCAATTCTCATCAAAATAAACCACTGTTCCTTCCAGAATGAAACAGCCTAATGAAGTAAACCTGCTTCAAAGGGGATCATCGGTCTCTTTGAGTGACAGGACTACATCTAGAGGTTAGGTTTAGACTTTGTAGCTAAAAGGATGGATATTCATCAATTGCAGTATCTGTACCAGATTGATAAGTGGGAATTGATACTGTTGGGCCCATCTCTGCCTCCATCACTATTCTGTTCATTTATTCATTGTGCCAGAACTGGGGGAGGGAGGAATAACAGAGGCTGGCTGATGTCAAATAGCCAAGGCATTCTCTATTTGGCTATTTAGTCCCTTGTCTATGGTTAATAATCACTAGCAAGCACTGACATTCAATACAAAGATTTTTACACTTTGGACCCATTCCTGTAGGCCCATCCACAAGCAACTATTCAAGACTTCCTCACCAATATTCCACTTTTTCTCTTTTAGGTCTCTGATGAAGTTGCTAAGTCATTTATTTTTTTCTTTTCAGCCTCTGGCCATTCCTCAAGCCATTTACTAATGCTCATGCATCTATATATATACTAATGTCGGGCCATTTATATTTGAATCCAAAGTGGATCACCAGCTGTAATCCATTTTCAGCTTTTGGCGACTTACGCTAAGCACTCTGATCAGTGAAATAAACATGGTCTTTTTTGTTTTCCTTTATCATTTTGTCATAGGAGAGCAACCATCTGATCACAAAAGCAAGCAAAGGGAGAGATGCTGAATCCACAGAGTGTATGGCAAGGAGTCTGGGTAACTTGCTTATGTAACTAATTTGTGGTTTCTGCTTCTGCTAATGCTTGATCCCAAATGCACGACTTCCACTTCACAACAGATTTCTGCTAATCCTCTTTGATTTCATGACTTGGTAGGTCACCAAACAAGCTGTATGATGGGTGGTTCTGGTCACATGATAACTTGGTATCAGTCACTGTGTATCGACCATGGCACATTTACCAGCTAATGTGTGCTAAAGGCTATAGATTCTCCACCTACCACCAGTTTCTTCATTTCCAGCAGCATTTGGGTGCTCTGGCTCCAAAATCTCATGTGCTTTCTCAGACTTCACCTAGTACTGACACCTACAGCAATCAGAATTCTGAAATGGAGATCACCATGCTGAAAGTTAATTCAACAGTGCTCTTGAAATTAATACTTTGGGGAAGGAAAAGAATCAAGATTGGACAGGGGGATAATTTGGGTTGTGGAGTAGGCACAATAAGACTTCAGGCAACCTTACATGGAATTCTGAAGCCAGGATAGTCCTTCAGAATTGTCTCAAGTTGGGACATGAGGTCCAGTCTTTTGCACAACTTACTGACTAGCCATTGGGTGAGGGCTGTCCTGGGAAGAGGGTGTGACTTTGAGAGAGAGAGAGCTGTCTTTAGCCAAGGGGAATTACTTAAGAGGTCTGACAGCTGACACCTGCTAACCTTCCTTCCACGGGGGTTGGAGGGAAGGATAAGCCTAAAAAGGAGGTGAGCCAGCACCACATTTCTGACACTTTGAAAAGTCACTCCATCAGGATGGGACAGAAATTTTAACTCAAGTTTGTTTGTTTGTTCTTTATTTTTCCTTAACTCTAAGTCTTATGCTTTTTATCACAGCAAGGTTTTATTTGTCATTCCCCATACAGTATTAAAAAATGTCAAAATACTGTACAAAGACAGGCACACACACACACACACACACGAAGTCACACCCACAGCTATAATAATTACTTAAATACGATTTTTATTCCACTATTTCCACTTAAAAATATGTCATAAACCTTTGAAATATACTTTTTCAGTGTGTTATTTGCTAGAAATTTGTCTTTGTGGCCAGGCACGGTGCCTCACGCCTGTAATCCTAGCACTTTGGAAGACCGAGGTGGGCAGATCACTTGGGATCAGGACCAGCCTGGCCAACACGGTGAAACCCTGTCTCTACCAAAAATAAAAAAATTAGCCAAGTGTGGTGGCAGGCGCCTGTGGTTCTAGCTACTTGAGAGGTTGAGGCAGGAGAATTGCTTGAACCTGGGAAGTGGAGGTTGCAGCGAGCCAAGATCGTACCACTGCACTCCAGCCTGGGTGACGGAGCGAGACTCCATCTCAAAAATAAATAAATAAATAAATAAATAAATAAATAAATAGAAGAAATTTGTCTTTGTTTTCCTCTTTGATATCTTTTGGAAGTTGAGATTGTAGAACAGTTTTAGCGTGTTTACATAAATACTTTAGGCGGGCAATTCTGTGAATTATGCTTAAACAACTGCTAAAGAGATTACAGCTGCCTCTGTGGACGTGATCAAAAGAAACCAATCACGTTCTGGTCAATCTGCTTCTTTATTTAAACTATTACTGCAGATCAATGAATAATCAATTAGATTACTACATGATCACTGTGATTTTGTGATTGAATTGTCTAAAATAACATGGATCACCCAGAATGTCCATACTGTCATACCAATCATTTACTCTGAGGTATACAAGGGAGTGAGGTAGTATGAAAAGGTAGAATTAATAGTCTCCTTCTTACCTAGGACTCTAGATAGTTAAGCACTACCAAACCACTTCTTAATCACAAGAAAAAAACTGTTTTATCTCTTTTTAATCTCTTAGCTATGAGGTCATACCTGACCTGAACCACTTCCATGTCTCTGAGGTTTCAATATCTAATTTGAAGCGTTCTCCTAAATAAAACTTTTCTTTTTTCATTACCAACACATCGAGCCCTGAATTGTCTTTTATAACTGTTTTGGTTACCATTACTCTACATGAGCTCCAGTGGTGGTGGAATTTCAAATTTGAATATAGGACATATATGCTAACTTTTAGCATTATTTTATCTCTAATGAGATTTCAACCAAATATTTACAGTTGACTAAATACAGACCAGGGGTTAAAAACTTTCTGTAAAAGGCCAGATAGTAAATTTTTTAGGCTTTGTGGACTATAGTTTCTGTTGAAACTGCCAAGTTATACTGAAAGGAGCAATAGACAATGCATAAATGAATGAGTATGTTTGGGTTCCAATGAAACTTTATTTACCAAAATAAGCAGCAGGTCAGATTTGACCCAGTTTGCCAACTCTTGATTTATACAATGTCAAATAACTGAACTAGATAAAAAGCGAGTCATTCCATTAACTGTGTTTAGTTTACTAAAATCCAACATTTTGATATTTGAAAATACCCAACAGATGGATTAAATGTATTTAGCTTAAATCTGACTGTTTGACATTGTGTGAGTGGAGCCATCTATCTGTGCTGTCACAGACTGTGGATGAAGGATGTAGGCAAACCAAATAGTTTGACCTTCTATTTGTCCCTATGAAATTCAGCAGTAAATTTCCCTGAAAAAAAATGTAAGTTCTAGACATTGTTCTAGACACACAGACCTAAAACTGTAGGTACCCATTTTTTGTATAATTCTGTATGCCACATCATTATACACATTTTTGAGTATGTCTAAAATTAAGTGGACAAAACGCAATTTTCATAATTCTAGTCTCTCTCTCAGGCAGTTACTTCATTTTATGTGTGTGGGCATGATTTTTCTGAAAATAAACACTTGTTAAATGTAGCTAAAAGTTAATTTTTAATCATAAAAAAGGATTTCCTTTAATCACCTCCTAGCTTTGCATGCTTTTATTTTCTCCCTCACTATTGGCTGATCTGTCAGGTCAGAGAATTCAAAAATCTTGTTATTTCTTCCTAAAGAAGTCATAAACTGATCAATCATTTCTCCTATTGAAAAATATGAGGATTGCTTTTGAGAGGTAATGGCTCTCAGATTTATTATTATATTTAATTTTGTATTTTTGGCACATCAAATTCCAAGCTAATGTTTTATGCTGCTTCACCCACAACTTACTATGCAATTGATGCCTTCAGTATATCACTTCTCTCATCTGCTAAGTGTATCTCAGAATGTTATATGACTTTTCTCTAAATCTCTGAAATCATCACTATAGTTTATGTGAAGCATGAAATTTATCCATTTTTGACTAGTTCATCTTTGGAATGTAAAATTTGCTGCTAGGCAGCGAAATCAGAGGCAAAATTTTATCTGATGGTTAATAGTGTAATCCATTCCATCCTTATATAATACATGTTTTTGTTTCTGCTCATAATAGATTATATATATTAAATATTTATTACTTCTCTAATATTGTATTTTCTTCACAACGTAATTAAGTAATGTCAGGCATGCCACTTAATGTAACTGATAGCAATGACTGACCTCGTCTTCAACTATGTATTTTTGTTTTATACCTAGAGACTTTAAGATTTTATTTATTTTTGTTGAGATAGGTTTCTCATTGCCCTTAAGTAGGTAATACTAGGACTGCTACTAAAATAGACCATCTTTTTCATCTTCATTATCTACAACATAGGTCATATATTGAATCAGACTGACCCATTGGCCATGGAACTTTTGGTGCTGACTTTTGGTTGAAAAAGATGTAAGTGACACAAAAAGAGTGGTCTTGAAAGGGAAGCCCAACCTTTTGCAGGCGTTGAAGTTCTCACTGTAGGGGTGTGCGTGTAGGGGGTGTATGTGTGTGTACAGAAAAAAGGAATGAGCTAGAGTAAACTTTTATTTATTTATTTTATTTTATCTGTTCAGAAAAGCTTCTCTCTTTTTTTGTGAACTATTCAGGCAGTATTATTAGTGTATGATAGTCACAGCTGCTGCTTCTCTGTTCAAAGGAATAGTTACGTAACTCATGTTAAACCAGTCGTGGTATCTTACCTCATGGCAATGATGACTTGTTAAGATCTCTCTGTCTCTCTCTTTCTTTGTCTTTCATAAAGGTATATGTGATTGTATTTAGGTACCCCCCTCCATAAAATAACCCAGAATAAACTACTCCTCTCAGAATCCTTAACTTAATCACATTGGACAAGAATTTTCTGGTTTTTTATTTTTTTCCAAAGTAAGGCAGCATTCCTTACTTGGAATACTTGGAATTCAAGGATTAGGATATGAACATATGTTTTTAGAGTGTGCCATCTGGTTCAGTACAATACCTTTCCATAATTTGGTTATGCAAGCTAAAACTTTCTCTTTCTCACTGCTTTAATTTTTTTCAGTCACTATGTTACTTGAAATTAGGTTTTTGCCAATAGCATCTGAAGGAACTCCTGATAAAACACAGATTTTATTATGAGATATCTTGCTTGATTCAAAGAAAAACACAATGTATGTGTTAGAAAAAGAATGAATTTATATACATAAAAATTTTGACCAACAGTCATCTAAATGATCAAGAGATCAGTGCAACTTCTTTGACTGAGTTGTACTTTAGAAGCAAAAAAATCACAGTATTCTTTTAAAACAAAACCACTATATAAACAATACTTGTGCACTATAGAAGATTATTATAAAATAAATTATGTTAACTTATATTTCATATAAGTGGAGAAATAAAGACTTTTTAAATAATTGGTTTGGGTCAGACTTATCATTTTATTCTTTGTACCAAAACCCAACCAGATTAATTAAATTTCATGGGTAAAAATGGAATAAAGTATTATAATAAAACGTGTAGAAAATAATAAAACTTTAAGAAGAAAAATATTTTCAGTGTGTTGCCAGAAGAATATGGAGAGTAAAAAATAAATATGTTTAACATTTAAACTTTAATGTTTAAAATTTCTTTATGTCAGAAATGACATAAAACTAAAACCTCAACAATAACTGAGATGTTGTATAAGTAAATGGCAAAAATCAAGTAATCTTAAAATATAAAATATTATTTAAAATTTAAAAATATTCTACATAATGATAAAAATAAGAACAGGATATGAAAAGTCATTGCACAAAAAATTATTCTCTACTAACAAAGAACTGCAAAATAAGGCAATGAAATACATATACTATAGTGTTTTGCATTTAACAATACACATTAGATATTTTCCGTATCAGGTAGCACATATAAATCTAATTCATCCTCCCCAATGTTGTCTAGCATTACATAAACTAAATGTACCATTTCAGTTTTCCATATTTCAAAAGTAAAATGGTGAAATTATATCTAGTCTCTTATCCTGTTTTTCTGGCCCTGTATAGTAGTAAAATTTACTGATGCTGAATATGTCATTACATAATTAAAGGTCTTAACCATATGCATGCTATTTGACCAATCAATTTTACTTACTGGATTATTCCTATATATCTATTTTAAAATGAGCACAAAGATTTAGTAGTATTTATAATATAAACTAAATTAAGATTCTAACAACAGATAATTAGACTTGCTCTTCTGATAATTTAGAAGACTGGCTATACTGAATGTCTTGAATACAACAACTAGAAATATTGAATACATTTGTATATATATGTATGTATATTTTTAAATATATCATTAAACTGTCAAGAAAAGAAGCATCTTCAGAGGCAAAATACTCAGTGAAAGTTAGAATCTAGAGAACTTAAGTGTAGCAGTGAAGCTACATTTGCCCTGTGGGTATTTTTCAATCCAATCAACTTTAACTTTGACTTTCATGGCTTTGCAGCCCATCAGGGATGAGATAAAGAATATCTAGTAGGAAATGCTCTTCACAGAACTAGGATCACAATAGTCTAATCTCTCAATTTATGGGTGAAGCAAAAATTCCATCGAACCTCCACACCCACATAAAATATATTCTTAGAAGAGGAAAAAGGAAAGCAAGAAAAAGCTCAAGAAAAATCTTGAGTTTTGTTCCTGGATAGAAGGAAAGGAGAAATCTATCTCATGCAGTTTCCCCTTCCAAAGTCACACTACAAAGGTGATCTGAAAAACATCAAGCCAAGAATTTGATTTCAATAAGCCCTAGATTTCCTGTGTTTTTAGGTATCTGGTAGACAGTGCAAGTTTTTAGGGAGTAACCCAACTTCAAAAGGAGTCTCAAAGGACTGCCTCACTTGAATCCAAATAACATGATTATAACAATTAAGAAAAAAGAAGTGAAGAAACAAAGCACAAATGAGACTAAGCGGAAAAGCAACCAAAAATTCCCCTGGGCACAGAATATAAAATAAGCACACTTGCTAAATGCAAAAATAAATAAAATGAGATATTTTACATGTATACTTATACATATCTATATATAATATATGTATTATATATTAATACATAACCAAATAGAGGAATAATCCCTTTAGAAATTAAAATGAATAAAACTGAAAGGGCAATGAATCAGCCAACAATAGTTTAAATTTAGGAAAGGATTTAACTTCTCTGAGCCAATCAATTCATCTATGCAATTAAAACACTTATAACTGATGCCTCACAGGTTTCTGTGTGATAGCCTGTTACCTGTAAGTTTCACCTACAAGTATTGTTCAGACACTCCATAAGCATAAACTAATACAATGACATGCAACTCAGACAGTGCATGTTCAAGAACTTTAATAGAAGAGCCAACATTATTATTCACTATAGGAGTTATATTTATTTTAAAATGTAACCATCAATTCACTATATTTCCAAGTCTGGTACTCTACTCATCTATTCAGCTCACATTTGGTATATTTTTACATGTATCTTATGCACTGCATAAGGATCTTTGCAATGAAAATAGTTTGTGTTGAAGAGTTTTCAGCAAACTACAAAGAACAAAAAAGAAGATAAATGCCTAGTGACTGCTTCAACATCAGCAGTTTTTCAGAGGTCAGCTACCTATATTAAATGTTTAAATATTTATATTAAATAATAAATATTTAAACACTACAATTTGGTTGAAAGGTCTGTGTGAAATAAAACTTAGAATGAGATTTCAATACAAGTATACAGAACAGTGTTTCAAGCTCAATGCTTGATTAAGGTTAAACATTTCTCAGAAACATTTTGATACTGAAATACATGTTTAATAACACTTAACAAATAGATTAACAACTAAAATAAGGACAGAAAAGAGAACTATTTATTTCTGAGTAAAACCAAGTATAATAACCACATCAACACTTCTCTGGTGCTCAGATTTTACCCTCATCAAACGTTAAGCACACCTTTATTTATTTTTATATGTTGGCTGTTCATTGCTGCATGAACAGTAGCAAAATGTTTCTGAGAAATGTTTAACCTTAATCAAGCATATTTAATCATTATTGTCTTCTCTCCATGATAGTACTATTTAATGATACATAAGTTGTTTGATTACTCACCTACCTACATGAATGTTTTGTTTTCCGTATTTTTATTAATATTGCAGATACAACAATAAAGGATATATTAGATAATTCCAGGGAAAATTCCATTGACCATGAAACATTGTATAGACAAAAGCAAAAGTGGGCATATACTGCAACTTCCAGCTGTGAGAGACAAGCTTGTATATTACTAAGAATTAGAAAAGTTGAGTGCAAGATAAAAACATTTGTTTGAAAGCCTCAGTGAACTTGGAATTGTGGGGGGGATCAAGATGCCTAAGGGAAAGAAATCAATGAGATGAGTACAACATTCAGAGCTGCTTTACCACAAAACACATGCTGGTTCCAAAAAGGTAGCTGAAGAACAGAAAAGCTGAACAAATCTTTAACCAGCCTGAAGGAATGGTGGTAGAGCTAAGCAAAGAGGGGACGTAGTAAAAACTTTTAGTTGAGGCCAAAGGATTATACCCAGGATGAAGTCTTACTACAAAAAACAGAATGATTTTTCTTTCCAGAAACTAAAGCTCAGCTTCATATTAATTAATTAATTAACTAATTAATTAATTATTTTGAGACAGAGTCTCTCTCTGTTGCCCAGGCTGGAGTGCAGTGGTGCAATCTCAGATCACTGAAACCT
>NW_012108953.1:1125344-1127653 GCF_000951045.1 Mandrillus leucophaeus | reverse complement strand
ACATGGATGAAGCTGGAAACCATCATTCTGAGCAAACTATCGCAAGGACAGAAAACCAAACACCACATGTTCTCACTCATAGGTGGGAATTGAACATTGAGAACACTTGCACGCAGGATGGGGAACACTACACACTGGGGTCTGTCATGGGATTGGGGGAGGGGGGAGGGATAGTATTAGGAGATATACCTAATGTAAATAACGAGTAAATGGGTTCAGCACACCAACATGGCACGTGTGTGTGTGTGTATATATATATGTGTGTGTATATATATATATGTAACAAACCTGCACGTTGTGCACATGTACCCTAGAACTTAAAGTACGATAATAATAAAAAAGACATACTCAAAAAAAAAAAAAAAGAATTGATGCCAATTTATCTCAAATTCACAAAAATCAAAGAGAAGGGAACACTTCAAATTGTATAAAGCCAGTAACTCCTTCATACAAAAGCCAGATTAGAACACTACAAGTAAAGAAAATGACAGGCCAATATCTCATGAACATAGATGCAAAAATACTCACAAAATACTAGCAAATCAAATTTAATAGCACCTTAAAAGACTCATTTACCATGGTCAAGTGGAAATTATCCCAGGGATGCAAGAATGGTTCAACACATGCAAGTCTATAAATGTGATATACCACATTAACAGAATGAAAGTTAAAAGGATGTGATCATCTCAATAGATGCAGAAAAAGCATTTGGACAAAATTCAACAATTTTTTACAATAAAAACTCTCAACAAATTAAGTATACAAGAAATATACCTCAATACAATGAAGGTCATATGACACAACCCCACAGCTAACACCATACTCAACAGTGAAAATTTGAAAGGAACACGACAAGGGTATCCACTCTTCACACTTCTATTCGATGTAGTACTGGACATCTTAAAAGAAGCAATTAGACAAGGAGATATAAATTAAAGGTATCCTAATTGGAAAAGGAGGAGAAAATTTTTCTGGTTTTAGGTGACAGAGTCTTTAACATAGAAAACCACAAAACTATAGAACTAAGAAACAAATTCAGTACATTTGCAGGAGACAAAGTCAACATACAAATAACAATACATTTTTTATACACTAAAAACAAACTAACTGAAAAATAAGTTAAGAACATAATCTCATTTATAATAATTTCAAAAAGAATAAAAAACATAGCCATAAATTTAACCTAGGATGTGAATCATCTGTACACCGAAAACTACAAAATACTGATGAAAGAAACTAAATGGAAAAACATTGTGAGTTCATGATTTCTTTTTAAAATATCCATGCTACACAAAGCAATGTACAGATTTAATGCAATCCCTATAAAAATTCCAATGTCATTATTCACAAAAATAGATAAAACAATCCTAATTTGCTTGGAAACACAGAATTTGTATGGAAGCATAAAAGACCCTATATAGCCAAACATTCATAATCAAGAGCAACAAAGCTGGCAGCCTCACACTTCCTAATTTAAAATTATATTACAAAGCTATGAGAATTAAAGCAGCATGAAACAATGGAACAAAACAGACAGCCCAGAGATGAACCCATGCATAAACAGTGAACTGATCAACAAGGTTACCAAGAATACACAATGGGAGAAAGGCTAATCTCTATAAATGGTTTCAGGAAAACTGAATATTCAACCATATGTAAAGAATGACAATGAATGCCTATTCAACCATATATAAAGAATGACAATGAATAAGAGCACACATTTGTATCTCTTTTTATTTAATATTAGAGCATTAAAAAACAAAAACTTCAAAATGTATTAAAAACTTAAATGGATAAGGGATGAAACCATAAAACTCCTAGAGGAAAACAGAAATAAAGCTCCTTGACATTTCTCCAAAGAAGATATGTAAATGACCAATACATACATGAACATCATCACTAATCATCAGGAAAATGGAAGTGAAAACCACACAATATCACCTTGAAACTTCAACCTATTAGGATGGCTATTGTTTAAAACAAACAAAAAAGAGTGCTTGCAAAAATGTGGAGAAAAAGAAACACTTTTGGTAAGGACATAAATTTTTTAAGCTACCAGGAAAAACAGTACAGAGGTTCATGAAAAAATGTAACATAGAACTACCACATGATCTAGTGATACCACTTCTGGGTATTAAGCCGAAGTAATTAAAATCAGCATATCAAAAAGATATTTGCACCTCTATCTTCATTGCAGCATTATTCGCAAGTGCCAAGATGTGAAAACAACATAGGTATCTATCAACAGATGAATGAATAAAGAAAATGTGGCATATGTATATGTATACAATTATATATTATGTATATAT
>NW_012108953.1:1121389-1123554 GCF_000951045.1 Mandrillus leucophaeus | reverse complement strand
TTTTTTTTTTTTTTGTATTTTTAGTAGAGATGGGGTTTCACCATGTTTGCCAGGATGCTCTCAATCTCATGACCTCGTAATCCACCCACCTCAGCCTTGCAAAGCGATGGGATTACAGGCGTGAGTCACCGCGCCCGGTCCATATAATTTTAATTATAGACTAAGTTAATCAAAAGTTGTAAGGCATGATAGGAAACAGACCTAAGGGCAAAACTGAGAAAAAGAATAAAAATACAGAAACAGACCAAAAAATGGTCCAGATATTAAATTTATAACAGAAGAACTCTATATTACTTTAACATGTTAAAAAATTGGACAAAAAGATGAAGAGTCTCTGGAAAAAACCAGAAATATATAGCAAGTACTCAAATGGAATTTTTAAAAAATACAATATTTGAAATCATTAAATGTGTAAAACAGCACATTGGCTGGAAATAGTGGCTTATTGAAATGGGAAATGGGTAAGTTAAAAAATATTTAAGTCGAAGCTAAAGTAAAGCCAGAGTAGGAGATATGTGTAACGTGACGAATAATTCTAACGTGTATAACTGGAGTCCCAAAAAAGATAAAAGAGAGAACTGCACAGAATATCTGATAGGATATGTTCTGATAAATTTTGGAAAATTTATAAAACCATAGATTCAAGAAATACTAATTATTAAACAGGATTAAATTTAAAAAAGCACATCTAGGTATATTGCAGTTGTAATTCTAGAAGAAGAAAAAAAGATATATTATTTTGAAAAGAATAAATAAGACTGTTAACATACTTCTCAAGAGTCAGAAAAAGATGAAATTACATATTCAAAGTGTTGAAAAGGAAAAACAAGTCTACTCGCAATTTTATAACCTGAAAAATGTTATTGAAAAATTAAGGAAAAACAAAAACACTTTCAAACAAACTATCTGAGAAAAGTTATCACCCAGAAATCACATCCAAAAATTTCAAAGAAAACTGTTAAGGTAGAAGAAAAACAATTTAAAACAGAAAAAAAAGAAGAAATTACATTTACTGAGGATAAATCTAAATATATATTAACCCTCTAAGGCAATCATAACAATATCTGTGTATTAAATATTTAATATCAACATTTATGGGATCCAGCAAAAGCTGTTTAATGAGGGAAGTTTATAGTGATAAATGCCCCCTTCAGGAAAAAAAAAAAAAAAGAAAAATCTCAAACAAATAACCTAAATTAATTCCTCAAGGAGCTGTAAAAACAGCAAACTAAACCCATAGTAAACAGGAGAAAATAATTAAGATTACAGCAGAAATAAATAAAATACAGACTAGAAAAACAATTTTAAAAGACCAAAGAAATTGAGTTGGTTTTCTGAAAAGATAAACTTGACAACCCTTTAGTTAGACTAAGTGAAAAGAGAAAAACTCAAATAAATAAAAGTATAAATAAAAGAGAAGACATTACAAATAAAGCTACAGAAATACCAGAAATTATAGGATACTATTATGAATAATTAAATAAAAACAAATTGAGTAACCTATAAGAATTGGGCAATTTCTAGAAATGTGTAACTTACCATAGCTGAATCATGAAGAAATAGAAAATCTTAACAGACCAATAATGAATATGAAAATTGAATCATTCATCAAAAAACTCCCCACAAAACAAAAAAATCCTGGACCACATGGCTTTGCTGGCAACTTCTACCAAAGAGCTAAAGAATTGAAAGCAACGGCAACAAAAGCCAAAATTGAGAAATGGGATCCGGTTAAACTAAAGAGCTTCTGCACAGCAAAAGAAACTACCATCAGAGTGAACAGGCAACCTATAGAATGGGAGAAACTTTCTGCAATCTACCCATCTGACAAAGGGCTAATATCCAGAATCTACAAAGAACTTAAGCCAATTTACAAGAAAAAATCAAACAACCCCATCAAAAAGTGGGTGAAGGATATGAACAGACAGTTCTCAAAAGAAGACATTTATGCAGCCAACAGACACATGAAAAAATGTTCATCATCACTGGCCATCAGAGAAATGCAAATCAAAACCACAATGAGATACCATCTCACACCAATTAGAATGGCGATCTTTAAAAAGTCAGGAAACAACAGGTGCTGGAGAGGATGTGGAGAAATAGGAATGCTTCTACACTGTTGGTAGGACTGTAAACTAGTTCAACCATTGTGGAAGACAGTGTGG
>NW_012108953.1:1109377-1118519 GCF_000951045.1 Mandrillus leucophaeus | reverse complement strand
TATATATTATGTATATATACATAAAATGGAATATTATTCAGCCTTAAAAAAAGAAAATCCTGTCATTCACATCAGCTTGGATGATATTATGCTAAGTGAAATAAGCCAGGTACTGAAAGAAAAATACTCCATATTCCCCTTGTATGAGAGATCAAAAATAGTCAAACTCATAGAAGCAGAGAGTAGAATGCTGGTTGGCAGGGCTAGGAAGATTGGGAAGTGGGGAGGTATTAGTCAAAGGGTACAAAGTTTCAGTGATTCAAGATAAATCTAGAGATTTGTTATACAGTGTAGTACCTATAGCTAACAATACTGTATTTTATACTTAAAATTGCTAAGAGGGCAGGTCTTAGATTAAGTGCTATCAAAATTATAATAATGGGCATAGAAATAAACTCTTGGAGGTGAGAAGGTTATAGTTTTGATGGTGGTATTTCAAGTGTGTATATTTATCCCCAAATTCATTGAGATGTATACACTAAATATGTACAGCTTTTCACATTTCAATCATACCTCAATAAAGTGGTTATTTAAGTAAGAATATAGTTGCCTCAAAAATATTTGCATAAAAGAAACTAATTAGAAATTTAGATAATATGCCTATTATTCCTCCAAATATGTATTTCTGCTGATGAAGTCTATAATATATTCAAAGTATTAAAGTGAAAAGAAATGAACCAGTGTTTCAAAAATCAAATTTAAAATTAAGTATATGATAAAGATTTTGGTGTTCCTTCAAATGTTGCTTATCAGAGAAAGTAATATACACATATCTTCAAACTCTGTTTAAATACCAGATTTTCGTGTTAGGAACAATACAATCAAAAAATTTTTGTGGGGCTCCAACATTGGCAATTTATCCGTGTTAAATCTTATGAAGTTCCACTTTAAGTGAGTTCTGAATTTATAGGTGGTCATCTTCAGTACTTTTGTAATCTTGCTTGATTACCTTACATATACTTTTAAGTTATCATCTGATTATTTTGTTGATATTAATATGGCAGCCTCAGGCAGTGAAACCACACATACATGGAGTCTCACAAAAATTTTTTGGTTGAATTGTTGCTAACATGAAAATGTGCCTTTCCTTGGAAACAATTATGAAATGACAATGACAATGATCTACTCCAAAAATGTTATTCATATTCATGTTAAATAAGAGCATACATTTGTATCTCTTATTTGTTGTTTCAATACCTAAATTATGAATCTTCTGTTATGCTGAAGGCAACATATATAATATATAAAAATCTAATACTAATTAACTAATTAATGTGTATTGCCTTAAACATAGTAGGAGTATATACAGTGAAGTTCATAATTAAATTTATCCATGCAAGTGGGTAAATGAGGGTTGTGAAGCTGCTATATGGAAGGGCAGATTGAAAATCTCATCACACGCTTAAACAATCATTTCAAGAACCTAAAAATATGAATTAACTGATCTAATAACTAAACCAGTATATCACTAAATAAAGCAAAGTAATCATATTTTATCTTATTCTATTTTAAAGATCAAATTAGATCACCCAGGCTATGTCCCCGATTGTCAGAGAGTAAACCAAGTAGAAAGGAAGATTAATTCCACATCTATGTGTTTAATAAGCTTATGTAAAAGTTATAGCACAAAAAGTACCTACTGAAATGAAATATTCTAAGCTTTCACTGTACTACTTTAAAAAAAAATTTCCAGTTCATTTTTATGCTCATGCAACCACTCTGTTTCTGTCCCATTATATATGTCTTTCCTCATCTTGCACACACATCCATTGTACAACTATTCCTTCATTGTAAAATGCATCAAGATCAGAGGCTGTATATAAATAATTGATACCATGATAGAAATGTAGCATAAATGATATTCACAAGGATTGTGTTCTCATGCTTGATCTAAAAACTTTGAAAAGTGTTTGCCTTCAGGGCTCTTGATTATCCGAAACTATAATGCTGCACAGTTATGATGAGGAAGTGGCACATTTAAGAACTGTGAAAGATTTATTTTTGAAAATAACAGAAGGAAGAATTGTGGGCTGCTGAACTATCATATAGAAAAAAAAATCCATCCCACTCTTTTTGCTATTATATTGTTTGAGAAGTTGCAGTAAATCTTCACTTTGGCTACCATCCTATTTTATTTTACTATAACTATCATTGCTTTTACTACGGAATGCTTTATGGGGCACTTTAGCCCTCAGCATTTTTACTAAGCACTTGTACAGATACTGTGGGATCTATCAAGCATTTTAACCAGTTTATATTCTTTGCTTTCAGACCATGATGAGAAACCATTATTATGGCCTCAAAAAAAGAATAGTTTGACACCATATCCCAAGAAAAATCCTTATTTTGATCATATTTTAGAATATTTCTTCTCGTTCTATAAGAATGGAATTTTCTGTGAGAATAAAACTACCAGAAATAGTTTTTTAAAGTTTTTGACTGGAAAGATCCTCTTTTTCCTCTATGCTGTATTAGCACTAGCTGAAGAGCAGTTGACATACATTTCTTGTTGCTTAAGGGCTGATCCCACTGTTATACCTCACAAGAGTCAACAGGAAGCTTATAGTTGGAAATGCTCTTTGTTCAGATTCCTAACTCTCTGTTCTTTATTTTGCTCAACATGTGTTATTTTTTTCCCTGGGTGCCAGAAAGAAATTTTACAGAAATGACTCAAAATTTTATCTTTTATGTTCACCAATTAATTTGCAATTCCAATAAGCTGCAACTATTCTTGACCTAAGGGACTGCATCCCTTTTATTCCTATATTTCTGGTGCCAAGGATTATGCCTGGTGCAAAATATGAATATAAATAAGTGAATACATGATGAAAATTACTAGAAAATTTAAAGATTTATTTGCATTGTGAACTTTCTTAAGAATTGTACAGAAATATTCAAATGAATATGTAGAAATGAGGGACTTCAGAGAAAACAACTACTCTAAGCATTAAATTATTGACAGCATCTCTTGAAATAATAGTAAGTTCATCATTTATAACATGAGTCTGCAGCTACGCCCCATGAGTTGAAGGAGACCCACAATCCCTTTGTGTAAATAAAGCTTTATTGGAATATAGCCATACTCATTTGTTTGCATATTATAGTTGCTTTCGTGTACTAATTACAGCAGAGTTGACTAGCTGCGACAAATACCATATAGTCCACAGTCCACATAGCTTAAATATTTACTATCTGGCTCTTTACCAAAGAAAAAAAAAAAGTTGCTAACCTCTGATCACAAAAAATAAACAAGTCTATCCACAGGAGATGGGGCCCAACTCTCAAACATTCTATAGAGGTGAATTCCCATCCCAGGCCGAGGGAATTAGCATGACAATCTCATCAAAAAACTCTTTTTTCCAGGCTGTAAATAACAGTAGGCTGAGGATACCAGTGTTCTCCTCCTACCATTTTTATACACCCAGTTGCTCCTGTGCTGTATCCTGCTCAGAGTTCCAACAATGAAATGCCAGCTCCCTTTCCATTCATTCAAAGGGATGAATTCTCTGATTCTGATCCATCCTTATAGTGCCACATTCCCAACCGTAACTTTTTTTTTTTTTTTTTTTTTTTTTTTTGAGACAGAGTCTCGCTCTGTCGCCCAGGCTGGAGTGCAGTGGCACAATCTCGGCTCACTGCAACCTCCACCTTGCAGGTTCAAGTCATTCTCCTGCCTCAGCCTCCCAGGTGGCTGGAATTACAGGCACCCACCACCACACCCAGCTAACTTTTGTATTATTAGTAGAGACAGGGTTTCACCTTGTTGGCCAGGTTGGTCAAGAACTCCTGACCTCAAATGATCCACCTGCCTTGGCCTCCCAAAATGCTGGGATTGCAGGTATGAGCCCCACGCCTGGCCAAATCTTAACTCCTAAGCCATTGGGCCAGCTAGGTGCTCTCTGTTTCTCTAGGCCACACTACTCCTTATTTTCACATCTGAGCCAGTTTCACTCATTTATGTTATCTCTGCCTGATTCTTGAAAATGTTTGAATCTATGCCCCAACACATGACAAAGCGTGTCATACAGATACAGATATAACTTCCAAATTATTAAGTAAAAGTCTCACACAAAATTTATTCTAAATATCCACTCATCCTAAGCTATTTCATAAGTTATTGTCTCTTTTCATAATGAGCCCACAGACTGCTCAAACTCTTGTTTCAAAGGAAAACATCCTACTGCATTTGGGAAAACCCAGAAGATATGAGTCAAGGGAAATTCCTGTAGTTTCACAGTCAAGGGCGTTCTTCAGGGCAGGCCAAACACTCAGGCCTACCAGTAATTTTTCACATGATGACAAGTTTGCCTGGGGCACTTGGTCAGTGTTTTCAGGGTTTTCTGAATCCTTATGCAACTGCTTTATGAACTTCTATTTTGTAAAAATAGAAACAGTAGGATTTAATTGAAAGGAAATGAAAGATAAAACCTTGAAAGCCTTTTTAAAAACTAAAAGTAGTTGGCAACACCGAGTGTATGTGTTCTAAAGAGAATATGCAGCAAAATTAGAAAACTGTGCTAGTGAGGCCAAGGGCTCTGCCTCCAACTGTGTGTGGGTTTATTAGCTTTGCACAAAGAAAAATGCAACTTAACAATCACTATCTGAACCTTTAACTCAACCCATAAGCCAATGACTTAAGAGGGAGATGAGAGTCTTGAAATGAGCCACCATCAGCCAGTCATCTCCAAAATCACAGCAGCTTTAGTGGATTTAGCAATGCCATCATTCTTGCTATTTCTAATGATCAGTTTTCAGGAAACTTTTGTTTGGCCTATTGATGACATTGGGTACAACTGACCTTATCATTTTTTAAAATACATTTTCTTCATTGACTTCTAGGCACATAACTTCCTTGGATTCCCTCTTTTCTCTCTGGGCCCTCATGTAACCCTGTCCAAATACAGGTTACATGGTGCCACTTTTCAGCTTAATACTCTCCAATGTCATTCTGCTCAGCCACTGTGAAAGCCAAAGTCATTTTTGCCCTACATGTCCCCCTGAGTTGTGGGGTATCACTGCCTCTCAGATCCAATTTATTCTCTCTCTCACTACACTGCCCAGGCACATTTCTGCCTCTTTGTCTTTGCACTGGTTGTTCTGTATGGCTGGAATGTCCCCGCTTCACGTTCGGTCATATCCAAGTGCTCTATTTCCCTCTTCCTTGTGGCCTATGGCAATGTTATTCTTCTTTGCTTTGTTTTTCACTTATTGCTTGCTATTTTTTCATATTGTACATTTTTTTCTCTTTCTAAAAATTTGTCTTTACCACTAGAGTGTAAGATCTATTAGGGTTATGATTTGTCTTCACAGCTTCTGTGCTAGAATCTAGAACATAACAGACTGTTAATTCTTGTGTGTTGGGTGCATGTATAATGGAATAACTCAAAGGCCCCAGTCATCTTGGCCCAATTTGCTTTTCAGCTTCTTTTATGTAGTTGTTTTGCTATGCCGCAGCTCTGAATATTTCAGCCTGCTTCTAGAAATCTCCTTCTCACTCTCCTTTACCTCTATTACTTTTCAGTTTTACAAATATCCCTAATCTTCAACACCTTCATGAAGCATTTCCTGCTGCTACTCTGCCTTCCTCAGAGCCCTATGCAGATTTCTATCGCCCAACACAAAATGTTATTGCCAGCATTTGCTGACTTGTTTGTCTCCTTTCTTAGCCTTAAGCTCATAGAGGATACTTAGAGAGTAGATAATAAACACCATGCAAGATCAGAGACGTTTTACCCTCTAGCTTATATCTGCTCAAAGAGATAATATATATGCTAAAAAGTCTGCATGCCTAAGTAGCTAGAGAGTTTGTTATATAAAAACAAATCAGAAGGAAAAAGGTATGAAGGTAAAAATCAGAGTGAGGTGATTTAACATGAATCTTCATGTTTGAGAAAACAAAATTGCTTACTTATTCAGCCATTAATTCACCAAACATTAATTCATCGTCTATTCTGAGCTGGACATTCTATAAAATAGGGGAACATGAAGGAGAATAAATTGCATCCTCTGACAATCATGAAACACATACTATGAACAAAAAAAAAAGTCTTGTAAGAAGTATAGCCAATCATTGTTCCTCCATTCCTTCAAAAGCATTGAAATAAAACATTAACAGTTCTCCCATCCTAAAAAGAGGGGTTGGATAATGAAATTATTTATCTGTACACAAATTTGTCAGAAGTAGTTCATATTTAAAATACCATTTAGTGATTTTAAATCTCCCAAGAATATCTATAATCTCACAATTGTTGATGAAAAATTCAATGCTAGCTTATGTATGTGAGGTAAAACATGAAAAGCTAAATTTAAATGACATCAATTAATGATGACATAATTTAAATGACAGCATTGTAAGAACCTCTTTAAAGAAAGTTGTTAGTGATTGTAAAAACGTATTACGTGCCTAGTACACGCCGGGAATTTTTATGTCATCGAGGTTCCAACCAGGGATAAAACAAATACTCTGCCCTCATGCAAAATTATATTTTGCTAGAAGGAAACAGAAAATAAACAAAAATACAATAAATCAAGTGATAATAAGTTCTATGAAGAAAAATAAAGATGGGGAAGGAGGGAAGAAAGAAGGTAACAGCTTTCTGTGTGTTGGATATATTGGAAAGAAATACTACTTATACAGAGTGGTTAGAAACATGTCTCTTATATACTTAATCAAAAACCTAAAGAAATTGAAGGAGAAAGTCATGCAGAGATTTTGTGGGAAAATATTTGTTTGTGTCTGTGTGTGGACTGGCACACCTTAAAGGTATTGTAGGTTCGGTTTCAGACCGCAGCAATAAAGCGAATATCCCAATAAAGAGAGTCACCCAACTTTTCTCAACTTTTCTGGGATCACAGTGCATTTAAAAGTTATGGTTACATTTAACTTGTACTGTAGTCTATTAAGTGTGTAACAGAATTATGTCTAAAAGACAATATACATAAATTAATTAAAAGTACTTTGTTGTGAAAAAATGTGATCAACCATCTGCAACTTCAGCAAGTCATCATCTTTTTGCTGGTGAAACTTCTTGCCTTGATTTTGATGGCTGCTGACTGATCAGGGTAGGATGCTGAAGGTTAGGGTGGCTGTGACTTTTCTTAAAATAAAACAACAGTGAATTTTGCTGCATCAATTGACTCTTCTTTCATGAAAGATTTCTCTGCAGCATGTGATGCTGTTCTGTAGCTTTTTAATCACAATAGAAATTCCTTCAAACTTGGAGTTGATCTTCTCAAACCCTGTTGCGACTTTATCAATTAAGTTCATGTATTATTCGAAACCTTTGTTGTCATTTCCACAACGTTCACAGCTTTCTTACTAGGAGTAGATTTCATTTCAAGAAATCACTTTCTTTGCTCATCCATAAGAAGCAACTTTTATCATGAGATTGCAATTCAGTCACATCTTCACACTCCATTTCTAATTCCAGCTCTCTTGCTATTTTTACCACATATGTTGTTACTTCCTCCCCTGAAGTCTTGAAACCCTCAAAGTCATCCAGGATGGTTGGAATCAACTTCTTCCAAACCACTGTTTATATTGATAGTTTGATGTCCTTCCATGAATCACAAATGTTCTTAATGAAATCTAGAATGGTGAATCTTTTTGAAAAGATTATTAGCTTCCTTCCAGATCCATCAGAGGAATCACTATCTATGGCAGCTATAGCTTTATGAAATATACTTCTTAAATACTAAGACTTGAAAGTCAAAATTACTTCTTGACTCATGGACTGCAGAATGGATATTGTGTTTGCAGGCATTAAAATAGCATTCATCTCCTGTACATCTCCGTCAGAGACCTTCGATGACCAGTTTATTTTCAATGGGCCTTTATCTTTTGAAATAAATATTTTTTTCTTAGTAGTTCTAAACAGTGGGCTTAAAATATTCAGTCAACTATGCTGTAAGCAGATGTGCTATCATTCAAACTTTGCTGTTCCATTTATAGAGCCCAGGCAGTGTAGATTTAGCATAATTCTCAAGAACTTTAGGATATTCCGAATGATAAATGAGTATTGGCCTCAGCTGAAAGTCACCAGCTGCATTAGCCCCTAACAAGAAAGCCAGCCTGTCCTTTGAAGCTTTGAAGGCATGCATTGACATCCCATCTCGAGCTATGAAAGTCGTGCATCTTCTTCCATAATAAGGCTTTACCATCTACAATGAAAAGCTGTCTTTTAGTGTAACCACCTTCATCAGCGATCTTAGCTTTCTTTCGGATAACTTGCTGCGTCTTCTCTCTCAGCACTTGCTGCTTCACCTTGCACTTTTGTTGTGGAGACAACTTGTTTGCTTAAACCCCATGGGCCAACATCTGCTAGCTCCTAACTTTTCTTCTGCATCTTCCTTACCTCTCTCAGATATCACAGAATTGAAGAGATTTGGGGTGGTATTCTGGGTTAGGCTCTGGCTTTAGAGAATGTTGAGACTGGTTTGATCTTCTAGTCAGACTCCTAAAACTTTCTCTATATATGCAATTAGGCTGTTTCATTTTCTTATCATCTGTGTGTCTAATAGAATAACACTTTTAATTTCCTTCAGGAAGGTTTCCTTTACATTTATAACTTGGTTAACTGGTGCAAGAGGCTTAGCTTTTGGCCTGTCTCAGCTCTCAACATGCCTTTTTTACTAAGCTTAGTTATTTCTAGCCTTTGAGTTAAAGTGAGGGACGTGTCACTCTTCAGTTGAACACACCGAGGCCATTGTAGGGTTATTCCTTAGCCTAAATTTAATCACTGTAATGTCTCAGGGAATAGGGAGATTCAAAGAGACAGAGAGAGACAGGGGAACGACTGGTTAGTGAAGTCAAAACACACACAACACTTATAAGTTCACCATCATATATGGACACAGTTCATGATACTCCAAAACAGCAATAGAACAAATACAATCAAAGATAAAATGATAATTTAAAAGTGTAAAATATTGTAAGAATTAGGAAAATGTGACATTCAGACAGGAATCACTTCACATACTGTTGGAATAGCACACATGCTATTGGAAAAATGGCACTGATAGATTTGCTTAATGCAAAGTTGTCACAAAACTTTATTTTTTTTAATTTTTTAAAATTATTTATTTATTTATTTATTTTTTAAATTTTTTTATTATACTTTAAGTTCTAGGGTACATGTGGATA
>NW_012108953.1:1019089-1104702 GCF_000951045.1 Mandrillus leucophaeus | reverse complement strand
TCTCACAAAACTTTAAATGATAAAAAACACAGTATCTGCAAAGCACAATAAAATGAATCACAATAAAAGAGTTATGTCTCTATATCACAACCTTTTATAAATATAAAATTGAAATTTATCTTGTCTACTTGAGGAGAGCCCATATTGTTTTACCGCAAATTAAACTTCTGTTTTCTCTTTTAAAAATGATTATTGACCTTAGTGCCTCTCTTGTTGAATGAGATATTACCTTTTTTTTCAAATGTTGGGAGATTGTTTGTTGTATGTCCATTTTTGTTTAAGAATTTTCCACGTGTACTCCTTCAATGTATTGGACATAATCTCCAGTGATCTTGCGGGCAGAAATAAAATACGCATAATTAATCTTCTCGGTCTGGGATGCTGTGTCTAGTTTTTATGTCCCTTCCTGGGCATTTACCTGTCTGTTTCCTGCTGATTTTAGGTGTGGCAATCTGTCTCCCTGTTCTTCTTCGAGGTACCTATGCCATAACCATGATGGCTGCCTTCATCTGCCACTTCAAAGCAAAAGCTATTTCTACCTTTCACACAAACCCTCCGCTGTGGAAATTTTGATCATTATTCGCCTCTGTCTTTCAAGACCTCTTCAGATGTTTGGGTATACGAATTGTACATCACGTTTCATTCCAGAGTTGTAACACAAGGTTTTTATGTTTTGTTTTGTTTTTGTTTTTGTTTTTTTCAGTCTTGCCCAGAGATCTGGAGGTTATACCACCTTCTATGTAATTTGTTATAATAGCAATATTTAAGTGAATTTTACTATATGCCAGGCACTGTTCTAAGCATTTTACACATATTAATTCACTTAATCCCCACCATTGTTACAGGAGTTAGGCACTATTATCTGTTTCCACAGGTGAAGTAAGTTATTCAGAGAAAGGTTAAGCAATTCACCTAGATCACAAACTAGAAATTAGCAGAGCTAAGACTCAAACCTAGGCAGTTGTCTTTAGCATCTCAGTTTTTATCATTCTGCATTGCTTCATTATATTAGGTAATATGTGAGGATACAGAGAAGAGCATGGCATAGGCTTTGACCCCTAGAATTTTATGATCTAATAAGTAAAAACTATCATTTCCCTAAAGCTTCCTCTTTCCTTAAAGGTCTACATCCTATGACTGCTTATCTCAATTAAATTATTAAATGGCAAAATATATGTTTGCTAACAGGAAGTTTTAGTATTACCCTTTCCAGATGGCTGTACTAAAGCAGCACTGCCCACATAGTGTTTTATAGGAAAGTGCTTCCGTCGGATGTTAAGAAGTATAATAACAACAACAAAGGACTCAGTTGGAAAGTGGTGGGTTAATACTCTGGGGTAAGGAGCTGTTAAAACATCACATAGCTGAAAGCACACTCATCATGTGAGTTTGAATGCAGGGACTAATTTGGAAATAAGGCTTGGAACACTGAAGAAAAAGTTACTTTTTTTCTTCAAGGAATATAGGTATGATTTTAAAGAACTAGAAAGATAAGTATAAAAATGAAGTAAAACAACATTGTTTCCAGTCCTTGTGTCAAGTACAAAAACTTTTTTTTAGCATTCTAGGTCTTTGACCTATTAGAATGCAGTCTTAAGTAAGGCTTGTATAGTTCCTTTTAACATTTTGCAAAATTATCTTCAATATATCTAATAGATAGAAAATGGCTTTCATTATTTAGCAATACAACTAGGACCACAGAATAAACAAGTTCTAAAATCAAAGCAATGAATTTTGATTATTAAATAAACAAGAGTTAAGAGGATATTTTTCTTTTATTTGGATGGTATAGTAGTCATATGATATTTATAAATAACAATGGAAATGACTTACTGGAAAGTAATTATGTGACTTTCTTTTTTTAAACATAATAAGAAAACATGTTAGGTTTAATCATAGGGCAACAGCAAATCACTTCAATCTTGATAAGGATCATTTGAGGGGATCTAAGCCTATTACATTGGTTTAATATCTGAAAAGAAAAATCTACATGTATAATGATGTCTGTGTCTAAAGATATAGACTGCAATATGTCAATCCATGTAAACAAATTCTCAAGTGAAATTTGTTCGTCCTCATGAACAAACATGTCTATTTGTTACTATCAAAATCTTCTTCAAGCTCCCAAAACACAAACTTTGTTTTGTTACTTTACTCATAATTTATAATATTAGAATATAGAGTATTCCTGATTACTTGTATTTGGATTATCTGGGATTTTCATTCACTATGCCCCTCTCTCTATTTGACTTGAGAGGAAATTGAGAAGAAAAATTACTCAGTGGTAACAGGAAAAGAACATGGGAAAAGGAAAAGAACATAGAAGACTTGCTCTTTTACTCAAGCTCATGTTCCACATCTCAACCAAGCACACTCGAGTGTGCTTTTAGCTATGTGATGTTTTAACAGCTCCCTACCCTACAGTACTAACCCATCCCTTCCCATTCCATGATTGATTCCTTTGTTGTTGTTATCATACTTCTTAACATCCTACAGAAGCACTATCCTATAAAACACTCTGTGGGCAGTGCTGCTTTAGTATACCCATCTGGAAAGGATTATACTAAATCTTTCAAGTACAACATCCATATGAATCCAGGCAAACATCAAATCCAACACACTCAAAGAGTTATCTCTCAACTGAGCTTTCAATCTACCTTTTTCCTGATGGAAACCCACCAACTCAACCCAAGATAGAAGACTCAGGTGTTTAATATTAGAGAAAAGGTCAACATCCAAGTACACATGTAAACCAGGTGAAAGCACAAGCAATTTGGGCAGTGAACTTCATTCCTAAGATAGGTGTTTTTTTTGTTTTTTGTTTTTGTTTTTTATCTAGCAGCGTTTCATAAACGAATTCCATTACTGAACAAGATCTCATCTCAGAGCATGTGAATGCAATCAGATTCACAAGTGCAGACAGAAAATGGTTTCACCTGGTAGGAAAGAGATGAAATATAGAATGATAGTCTCAGCTCACAATTCAACTAATATACACGATATTGACAAAGTTTACAATTATAAGATGAGGTTGTCTTAGTATTAATAAGTCCCTAAGAACGTCAACTATTGAGCTCCTACCTCCATTAACTGACTGCTTTATACAAACTGTTCAAAATCCATATGAATCCAGGCAAACATCTAATCTAGAACTACTAATATAGTAAGAGTATGAATAATTATTTTAAAAATCCAATTATGACATAGCAATAAGAAAAGTTTCATGATTTATATGTCACTTAATCATTAAAGCAGCTTTATTTAGGTAAATACTTAAGATAATATATTCAGTTTGCATGTTGTAATACTAGAATTCACAAATTAGCAGCGTCATGTTTAAAGCCATATTACTTGATAACGCTAAAGCTGCAAATATAAACTACTTCTCTATCTTTTTTTAATCTTTATTTTGCTATACTTTGCCTGAGAATAATTACTTTTATTGGCATAAAACAAAGTATGAAAATGCCAAAACTTCTTAAATAGAATGGGAACAAATTTCATTACTTACATACATACATTAGAAAAATAAAAATCATTTCTTCATAACAATATAACTACTCAGAAATAATAAATCTAGCAATTTTAAACATCATCTTATTCTTTTATAAAACCTAAAACGATGCTTAAGCTGAAGTGATGCCAATTTTATTGTAATATGCACCAGTGAGGTTTTGAAATTGTGAAATATAAATAATACTTATTCAGTTCCTGATTCATTTGGTATTATTGGTTTCCTTAGAATACAATTTAAAATAATAAATATTTGCTGACAAAAATATGTTGTTTGGGGCAGAAATCTTATTCGGTTGTGATAAAAGTTTAATAATACTAAGGAAAACCAAATGGACAAACTGAATTAGTAAATAATTAGGAATTTGCCTTTTTAGGTTAGAGTAATCACTTATAAAAATTCTAAAGTTATCATATGTATCTTTGAGGGAGAGAGGCATAATAATTTTTTTCTTTTCTCATTTGAATCTAAAAATAATATTTTTCTCCTGAGTGTATTCATTTGTAAATTTGCAAGCACTGAGATATATGGTTGCATCTGTAGAATAATGATTTTAATGCATGCATTATACTGAATTTTATAGTATGTACTTATTTCCGAAGTTCTAGCACACTAAGGACGCTTAGACTCTTAGTCTTAGGTGGGTTTTTTGCCACATCAGTAATCTTGTGCCCACCTAAATCACAAATCAATTTTGGCCTTAAGAAAAGAGGCAAGATAAAAATCTTCATAGTCTCATTATATATATGTGAGACTCATATATATACATATATATATGACTCATTATATATGATTTTTTTAAATATATATATATATACACACAACCAAGGTATATAGCAAAAACTTGAGCAATTTAGAGGTACAAGTTAGAACAACAGAGTTTCCCAATACACATTACTAAACTATGATTTTGGTAAGATTAATAGCATGATTTTAAATCAATAAACACACTGCAAATATTTATTTGTTATTGCTTGACTAAGATTTATTCTGCCTATATATTTACAGATACAGATACTTATCCTTTTGAATAACCCTTTGGAAATATGTAGAATAGGATCCTTACCCTACACACCAGAGTAAAGTTTAGATAGAGCGCTTATATAGATGTTCAGGAAAAAGAAAACATACACATTTTGAGAGAAAGCTTAAGTGAATTATTGTCTAACTTGAGTTGAAGAAAAGTCTTTTAATGTCCTGATTTTAGAATCAAGAAAAGCTTAGGTTAATCAATTTTATGACAAAAATTTAGGTTTCAAGCCAAAATTCAGTATAAGCAAAGACAAAAGTAACTAGGATAAAATTTCATAATTTATATGACCATTATAAAACTAATATTCTTTACTTATAATGGGTTTTTATAAGGTATAAAAATATTCAGAAAATGGATAAATTATGCAATCAGAAATTGTACAGGAAAATAATGACCATAAGACCCCCAAAATATAAAATATATCCTACTTCACTCATAACAAAATGCAAATTATACTATGACAAAGAAGATGAGAAAAAGAAAAAAATAGAAAAAACCAATTAAAATGTACTGTGGTACTGCTAGAGTTTGAAGTCCCCTCCAAAGCTCATGTTGAAATTTAATTGCCATTGTAACAGTATTGAGAGATGGAAACTTTGATAGATGATTACAAGGTCATGAGTCCTTCGCCCTTATGAATAGATTAACGCTGTTTCTTGCAGGAGTGGGATAGTTATTTCAGGGGTGAGCTCCTGATAAAAGGATAAGTCTGTTCTATTTTGCATGTGCTTCCTTGCAATGTGATGCCATCCACCACACTGGGTTGACTCTCTCCAGATGTCAATGTCATACTTTTGGACTTTCCAGCCTTCAGAACCATGAGCCAAATATATTTCTGTTATTATAAATTATCTATTCTGTGCTTTTCTGTTACATAAGCAGCTGAAAGTGGACTAAGACAGGGGCATTTCTTACTTACCAGATTGCCAGAGATTTGTAAACTTGCAAACAATTTATTGGCGAGGGTTTGTTAGGCAGTAACTTTTTTGTATTGATACTAAGGATGTTAAATATGGTAAAACCTTGTAAGTATATGGAGAGAAATTTATCAATATATAACAATATTATGCATGTATTTACCCTTTGCCCCGACAAGATTTTTTCTAGAATTTTACCTAAATGATTAATATCTACAAACATAAAACATCATAGGCAGAAGTATATTTTGCCATGTAAAAATTTTGTGATTGTGCATATTACTTATCCTAGAAAAATGAAACCACACAAATATGGAATGAAGAAAAATATATGATGTTGGACTTAAATTTAAAGTCAGTCTAAGTTACAACTATAAAATAGCACTTATAGGCAATGACAACTCTATAACAGTAAATACACATGGTGCTGAGAACATGGTTTCCAACACACACAAAAATAAAATGCCAAAAGGCTGATGCTAGCTATCTAGCAGAAAAAGTACAAGGTAAGCTTAGAAATGTTTAAAACTAAACAAGTTAAGTCTAAGTGCTACAAAGAAACTTGAAGGCATTCCTACTGGCCAAATATGGGCACTCACTTTGAATACCAAATAAAACAATTAAAGAATTACAACATACTCAACAACTACAAGTACAAGACGTATAGGTTCATAATGTTGTATTATTTTTAACGATAATAAAAAAATAGATGGGAGACAGAAATAAAGTCAAGGGGCAGTGTTGAGGGTGGAGAAAGAAAGAAAAAGAGAAAGAATGAAAGAGGCAATAACATAGGATGAGGCTATAAAGCACGTCTTTAAAAACAATACTAGCTATCAAATACAGAAGAAGGGACAGAATTAGAAACCATAATTTTTTAATCACTAATTTAATAACTGAAACAAGCAATTATCATTGGTAGCTCCTGAAGGGTTTTCGGGTAGAAAATATTTGTAGGGTCTCAAAGTGGGTCTCAATTAAATCCTTATTTATTACAACGGAGAATTATTATTTGACACTGGAACTATTTTGTGATTACCACCTAAGCAATCATGTTTAAAGAAGGTTAAACCAACAATGTGTGTCTCCCGAAGTGATGCAATCATGTTGTTTATTCAATTAAAAGTGCACAAGGCAGAGACTGTTCTTCTATTCCTGTTGACTTGCTTCGTTTCCAGTTTCAAGATAAAGCCAGCATATGGCAGAAGAACGGAGGTAAGGGAATTGCAGCAAATCGGTGCAAAAGTCTAATTACAGCACAATTGGAACTTTTTTATGTATAGACTTCAGCTATTTATGATAACACACCCTTTTATGTTTGAGTCAGCTGAGTTAGAGTTTCTTGTGATCTATTTGCTTGATCCTTCACACAAAGTAAATAAAAATGTCCCATTCCTCTATCTCAAAAGTTGCTATAGTTTTTATCCCGAAGAATCAACAGTTAGTATAGACTTCATTTTCTGAAATATGTGAATATTAAGCATTTGTTCACAGCGATCATAGTATACTATTTTAAAGCTACTTAGAAGCTCCCTAAGCTATCAAGGCTAAAGTGACACAAGTCTCTTTTATTGTCTTTTTTTCTAGCTCAATATGGTGACAAATGGAGCATTTATATTTTCTTCTAAATAAAGGCTTATTAAAATATCAAAAAGTATGAAATGGACTTTAATCCCCCCAGGCTCCCACTGATAAAGGATAATAATATGTCGCCCAAATATTCACATACCATTTGACCCGGGAATTAGATAATTAAACAAATGTGATGGATGTCAGACAGTAATGAATTTGAAATATTATAATATTGTAGCCAAAAAATAGTTAAGAAAATGATTCTGAACACACACTAATAATACAGTGTTATATATTTCAAAATTGCTAGGAAAATAAATTTCCAATGTTCTCAAAACAAAAACTGCTAAGTATTAGAGGTGATAAATATGTTAACTAACTTGAATTAATTATTCCACATTGTGTTAGTAAGTTATAACACCTTTTCGTATCCCATAAATTTATACAACTGGAAAGTGTCAATTTACCAAAAAAAAACCATGACTTTAATATGCATAAGGTATTATTAATGAAATATTTTGTCAGCAATCTTTTACCTAATGTTGTATTTTAATATATTGCTAATATATTCTGGCTTAGTGTGTTTTAAACTTTGTTCCATAAAATATTTTAAAAATAAATACTAAGCAAAATATGTCACAATACTTATTGATATTAAAGGACTAAAATTATACCTTAATTTTAAATATAGACAGCCAAAAAAGTATTGTAATATTTAAAAATTATTAGAAACATCTGTGAAAATAAGTGCTATGATAGGAACATCAAATGAACCAATCAATGCTGCAAGAAGAAAAACTTAAATGTATTTCTTTCAACTGTATGTAGAATAGTAAAATACTCTAAGTTCTTTATAATAATTAATATAATGACAGAAATATTTGTTGAGCATAATTGTAATAAATCTGATGCTTATGCTGTACAAAATATAGTATGTTTCACATAAGTTTTAATTATTCTTATCATAAAAAAGAAAAAAGAAGTAGCATTGGCTTGTTCACATCTATGTATCACTAAGGATGTATTCTTACCAATAAAGGTACTATCTAATCTGAATTCATATTACCCTTATTATCCATATAACCTTTATTCATATAACCCAGTGTAAGAACTTATTTCTGAGAAACTTCATTAATAGTAATATATGTTTCCTATTATTAATAGAAATATATAGCCTTGATAAAGCATTTATAGAAAACAGGAAAGCACAAAATAAAAAATAAAATATCATGCATTTGTATTGTCCAAAAATAATTTGGAGTTAACTTTTAACATGTTCACATGTATCATTCTAGTTTATTAAGATAGTTTAATTTAAAACACTTTAAATTTATGATATGAATACCAATATAAAACTTACTTTCTTATTACTATTTTATGTACATTTCATATTCTAAGGTAGCATAATCAATAGCTATAGAAATTTTATGTAGCAACAATATTACTTTTTCTCTTTATTTTGTTATACAAATAATCCTTGCTTCTTGTAACTATAAGAAAATTAGCGGCCAGGGGCGGTGGCTCACGCCTGTAATCCCAGCACTTTGGGAGGCCGAGGCGGGCGGATCACGAGGTCAGGAGATCGAGACTATCCTGGCTCTGTCTCTTATACACATCTAGATGTGTATAAGAGACAGCAGCTACTCGGGAGGCTGAGGCAGGAGAATGGCGTGAACCCGGGAAGCAGAGCTTGCAGTGAGCGGAGGTCGTACACTGCACTCCAGCCTGGGCGACAGAGCGAGACTCCGTCTCAAGAAAAAAAAAAAAAAAGAAAGAAAATTAGCATAAGTCCTCCAAAACTCCAGCCCTGCTAGTAGTTATGTGTATATTGCTTTAGTTTCTTATAAAAATATATACACACACGATGAAAATGGACATTCAATAATAATTGAATTATTTTCTTTTAAAAACACATTTTAAAATTATTTGCAATTCAACAATATGATGTGTGTTAGCATGTCAATAGAAATGCACTGGATTTTATGTAGTAAAATATATTAATTACCTATAATTAAGAAAAAAATTCTTCATGTTTTAGTCAGATAGCAAAATGATGCATAGGTGATATTTCTCTACACCAGAACAACAATGTTCATTTTCCAGGTTCAAGTCCAGGTTTTTGAAGTAGCTTTTATTTCAACTGTTTCTGACTATAGCAGGATTTAATTAAGAAAACTAAAATCACTCTAGATATTTCTAAGCAGAAAATAATTTTTTGTTTGTGTTTAATTAATTATCTTTATTGAAAACAATACAATTACATTGCACTGGTCCAAAAAATGTATCTTGAGACAAATGAAAACAAAAATATAGCATTCCAAATTACATATGATGCAGTAAAAGCAGTGCTAAGAGGGAAACTTAGAGCTGCAGATGCTTAAATTAAAAGAATCCCAAATCAACCACCTAACTTTACACTTCAGGAAACTAGAAAAAGAAGATCAAACTAATGACAAACCAAGCAGAAGAGAAAAAATAAAAAGATTAGAGCACAGATAAATAAAATAAAGCGAATAGGAGAAAATAACAAAACAGAGTTTTATTTAAAGATCAGTAAATAAAACCTTAGCTAGTCTAAGGGGAAAAAAAGTAGAGAAAAACTCAAATACTAAAACTGTAGATTAAAGAGGTGACATTACAACCAATGCTAAGGAAATGAAAAAGAGTCTAAGAGAATTTTGCAAGCAATTGTGTGCCCCAAATTGGATGACCTAAAAGAAATTAATAAATTCTTAGAAACACATAAACTTGCATACTGAATCATGAAGAAATGACTTCTAAAAAAGGTACTGAAAATGCTTAATGCCATTAGATCTGGCAATTTTTTTTTTGATATGACATTAAAAGTGTAGGCAGTAAAAGCAAAAATAGATAAATAAGATGTAGAATGAACATAAAGTCTTCTGCACATCAAAGGTCACAATCAACAGAGTAAAAAGAGTCTACAGAACAAAAAAAGTAGTTGCAAGTCATATATCTCAAAAGATGTTAACATTCAGAAAATATTAAGAACTATAATTCAACAAAAATGCAAATAACCTGATTTTTTTAAATGGGCAAAGGACTTGAATAGCCATTTCTTCAAAGATAATATATAAATGGCCAAGAAACAATAAAAAGTTCCTCAACATTACTAATCATTAGAAAAATGCAAATCCAAACGACAATGATGTATCACTTCACAAATAAAAAATATCAAGGCTTAGTGCAATTGGAACCCTTATACAATGTTTGTGAGAATGTAAAATGTTGCAGCTGCAATGGGAAATGGTTCAGTGATCCTTCAAAAAATAAGAAATAAAATTGCTCTCTGACCCAGCAATCCAACTTCTATGTTGCTGCTATGAACATGGACATACAATAATTGATAGGAGGATCTTGAAGAGATATTTGTATGCTCATGTTCATAGCAGCATTATTCACAAGCCAAGAGGTAGAAGCCACCCAAATGCCCACCAACAAATGAAAGGATAAACAAGATGTGTATTCCTAAACAGGAATATTATTCAGCCTTAAAAAGAAAGGAAATCCTGGCATATTCTATTACATAGAATCTAGTCACTTTATGAAAAGTGAAATATCGTGAAAAGTGAAATAGACTGTTGTAAGTAGGACCGTACAATATTTTTTGTTCTGCCACTTACAAAACAAAAAATATTGTATGGTCTTACTTACAACAGCCAATTTTTTTAAACGTTTATTTTAGGTTCAGAGGTACATATGAAGGTTTGTTACATAGGTAAACTCATGTCACAGGGGTTTGTTGTGAAGATTATTTCATCACCCAGGTATTAAGCCCAGTACCCAGTAGTTATCTTTTCTGCTCCTCCTATCCTCCACCTTCATGTAGACCACAGTGTCTGTTGTTCCCTTCTTTGTGTTCATGAGTTCTCATCATTTAGTTCCCACTTAGAAGTGAAAATATGTGGTATTTGGTTTCTAATCCTGCATTAGTTTGCTAAGGATAATAGCCACCAGCTCCATCCATGTTCCCGCCAAAGACATATTCCTGTTCTATTTTATGGCTGCAGAGTATTCTATGTTGTGTATGTAGTACAGCATTTTCTTTAGTAGTCAACAAAGTTTTAATAAACACAAAGAGTGGTGATTGCCAGAGCTGGGTGGAGGGAGAAATCATAAGTTGTCTATTGATTGGTATACAGTTTCAGTTTTTCAACATAAAAAATTCTGGATATTTGCTACACAACAATGTGAATGTATTTCCTACTGAACTGTACACTTAAAAATGGTTAAGATGGTAAATTTTATGTTATGCGCTTTTTAAAAAAATTAAAAATAAATATATTATTTTGAGAATTATTCATTAAAACCAATAAATGAATCAAACAAGAATATTAAAGATATTTGAAGTTAGGAAAAGAAATACAGAAGACCAAAAGACAGATGAGACGAATAGAAAATAAGTAGAAAAAATGGCCAACCTGACTCCAATCTTATAAACAATTAGTTTAAATGCAATTTTACTAAAATAGTTTTAAAATTGTACTTTAAGTTCTGGGATACACATGCAGAATGTGCAGGTTTTTTACATAGGTATACATATGCCATGGCGTTTTGCTGTGCCCATCAACCCGTCATCTAGGTTTTAAGCTCAGCATGCATTAGGTAGTTGTCCTAATGCTCTCCCTCTACTTGCCCCCCATCCCCCAATAGGCCCTGGTATGTGTTGTTTCCCACCCTATGAGAACCTGTGTCCATGTGTTCTGACTGTTCAATTCCCACTTATGAGTGAGAACATGGAGTGTTTGGTTTTCTGTTCCTGTGTTAGTTTACTGAGAATGATGGTTTCCGGTTTCATCTATGTCCCTGTGAAGGACATGAACTCATTCTTTTTTACTGCTGCATAGTTTTCCATGGTGTATACGTGCCACATTTTCTTTATCTAATCTATAATTGATCAGCATTTTGGTTGGTTCCAAGTCTTTGCTATTGTAAATAGTGCGGCAATAAACATAGGCGTGCATATGTATTTATGGTAGAATGATTTATAATCCTCTGGGTATACACCAAGTAATGGGATTGCTGGGTCAAATGGTATTTCTGGTTCCAGATCCTTGAGGAATAGCCACACTGTCTTCCAAAATGGTTGAACTAATTTACACTCCCACCAACAGTGTAAAAGCATTCGTATTTCTCCACATTCTTGCCAGCATCTATTGTTTCCTAACTTTTTAATAATCGCCATTTTAACTGGCATGAGATGGTATCTCATTGTGGTTTTGATTTGCATTTCTCTAATGACCAGTCATGATGAGCTTTTTGTCATATGTTTGTTGGCCACATAAATGTCTTCTTTTGAGAAGTATCTGTTCATATCCTTTGGCCACTTTTTAATGGGGTTGGTTTTTTTTTTTCTTGTAAATTTAAGTTTCTTGTAGATTCTGGATATTAGATCTTTATCAGATGGGTGGATTACAAAAATTTTCTCTCATTCTGTAGGTTGCCTGTTCACTCTGATGCTAGTTTCTTTTGCTGTGCAGAAACTCTTTAGTTTAATTAGATCCCATTTGTCAATTTTGACTTTTGTTGCAATTGCTTTTGGTGTTTTAGTCATGAAGTCTAAAAGGAGCCTGCATAGCCAAGACAATCCTTTACTAAATATTTTTAAGGCAGAGACTGTCAGACTTGATTGTAAAGCGAGACTCAACAGAGGCAAACTTTAAATACAAGCACACAAACAGACAAAATAAAAGGATGGAAAAAGATACTATACAGGCAGTAATCATACAAAGCTTAAACAGAGATATTGATACTATACAAAAGAGACCTCAGGACAAAATATATTACCAAGAATAAAGAGAATACTTTCATAATAAGAAAAGGATTAGATGGGAAGATGATATATAATAATTATACATGCACCTATGCCTCAACATGGAGCTTCAATATACTTGAAGCAAAACCAACAGAATTAAAGCAGGAAATTTACAAATCCACAGTTATATTTGGAGAATTAATACTCCTCTGTAATTTGTTGAAACAAGTAGATTTTTTAAAAATTAGGAAAAGTCCAGATCTAAATGACAAATCTTGGTCTACTTAATATTTATAAGGCACAATGTGGAACGTTTGTGGAACTTTGAGAAATATATTTTTTAAAATCAGTAAATGTTGGTTTGTTGCTTATACCACAAATACTAACGGATACATCCATGCCCCCAGAACTCCATGCTTTTAACAAAATTATGTAGTAAAGGAAGTTTTACTTTTCGTGTCAAATACAATAAAAAAAAAAAAACTTCACAACTCTATGTAGAATTATTGAAAATCACAATAAATGTCAAGTGGATGGACTTCAGTGAGATTACTGGCACTAATAGAGGTCATGTAAATAACAAAAAGCAAATGTTTGCAGATCAATATGGCTCACGCCTGTAAACCCAGCACTTTGGGAGCCTAAGGAGGGTGGATCACTTGAGGTCAGGAGTTCAAAACTAGCCTGGCAAACATGATGAAACCCCGTCTCTACTAAAAATACAAAAAAATTAGTCAGGCATGGTGGCGGGCACCTGTCATCCCAGCTACTCGAGAGGCTGAGGCAAGAGAATTGCTTATACCCAGGAGGTGGATGTTGCAGTGAGCCGAGATTACACCATTGCACTCCAGCCTGGGCAAAATAGCAAGACTCCATCACAAAAAATTTAAAAAAATTAAAAATAAATAAATAATAAACTGTTTCAAATTTTTTTTTGCATCATAAAACAGTCTGTTAGCTTTAAATAAATAAAAATAAATAAATAAACAAAAAAGAGCCTCTTATTTGTTGCCGAGCATTGCACTGTATTTTATTTACATTTTAGAAACTTGATTTAGAGTAGAAATATGATGCACTCCAATTTTCCCATTTTAAATGATGTAAAGTAAATTTCTATTTGAGAACAGATTACAGATAAAAAGTGGGAAGCTGTTGTGCTAATGACCTTTTGAGATCACACAATCCACAGAAACTGTTGGAAATAAAATAATATAAGATTGTTTAAGAAAAGTTATTTTAAAGCAATGTTTTTCCTAAGTTGACTTTGGTGTCACAAAAATGATCCCAAAAGTAAAAATAAACCAGAAAACCCCCACATTTTCTTAAAGTTAGTTGTGGTAAAATATATAACACTAGCCAAAAAGGCAGGTTGCCTAACATCTAAAAATCATGTGACCCTGGACAAGTCATATCTCCTCATATCAATTTGTTCAACCGCTTTATAAAGCAGAAATATCTTGGCAAACACTTCCAGAACTGCCAAGAAGAACTAATAGAAGACAGAGAGTATCAGCAGATCTCTCTACATGCCCACTATGGCGATTAGGTTTAAGAGATCTCAGGCACTGGAAACCTAGAGTTAAGATTGAAGGAATGGGAGTGTGTTTAGAGTGCACTATAGACAGATCCTCTCAGGCATGACAGGTTATTCCTCCATCCCAGACTACACCTTTAAGCCCTCTCCAGGAAATAACATTTCCTAGGCTCTTGCCTCATCTTCTAAACCCAACTCATCTCTTTCTTCTGAAACTTGACCGAAGCCTTGCCATATCACTCAGACTTTGACAACTTTTGCATAAAGAATTATCAAACAAATCTAGGGAGGAGGACCAATAGTTGCTTGGCCAGGTAAATCTAGAATCTTCACCTTTCCGTGATCCTTCTGCCTTTATTTGGAAGTGCTGGTGGGAGGGGTCAGGCCATAGTAGTATTGTGCTTCTTCAAACTTTGTAACACCTATTTGATTCCAAAGAAAACAGGACCATCATCCAGTACACTGACTCCCTTTAAGGACCCACTGTCCATGGAAACTAGATTTCCTATAAATTTCTGTAAACTCAAGCCGAGAGTATAAAACGGTGTACAAAGTGCTGAAGGGGACTGGAAACTTCACTTGCTGAAGAGACACCAGAAACCTCACAAATGCAACTGTTACATAGTAAAGGATAAGTCTGTATACACTTCATAATTACTTCTCTGAGAATTTGGGGGCATTTCTTTTTATAAATTATTCTATTTGTAAGTTCATTCATGGTACATACGGTTAAACTGAATATCGTGTAAGTTAGTAACAAGATCAACTAGTCTCAGAGCTGGAATGTGAACTGACACTATGGACCTCTCAAGCTCACACCACTTGCAGACTCCATCCCCCATTGTCCTCCTCACCATCTTAGACTCCACCACGGCAATGGTGGAGTTTTGGAACCAGTTTTGTAACCTTTGGAACCCACTCCTGCCATTCTCGCAGTGCACTGTCTTTGGACAAGCAGTGCTTGAAAACACAGCCTACGTGTCACCTTCCCCTGCCCAGGACCATTGCTCACATCTGCATGTCAGGGCCCATCCACCTGAGATCCACCAACCTTTCTGCTCCCATCAAGTGGAAAGACACATGCCCCACTGCCCAGGGACCCCTGAGGCCCTTGAGACTCTGCTTTTACCCTTACACCAGCCTTCAGGGGTGCAGAAGCTGCCCCCAGAACTGCAGAGCTGTTCAGAAGGGCTGTAGGTGTGGAATTCCCTGGAGGAAGTCAAAAAAGGATTTAATAAATTTTGGACCCCTAAAAGTTATTTATGAGGGTTGAAGTTATATATTGGATGTTTTCAAAATCATCTAATGAGAATATCAGCTTCCTGCCATGAATAAATAACTGGTACTAAACTTTCCATCCATCCATCTGTAAATACAATATAATTAGACAAAATATATCTTAAAAATTATTTTTTGTTATTGGACACTAAGCAGTTCAGTAATGTTCTCCCTAAGAAAAGTAAAAGAAACTTATTGAGCACCACACCATGATTGCTCCAGATTTCTGCCTTAGATGTTTCAAGATAGCAGCACAGGGATGGAGAAAACAAGAGAGTAGTTTCACTGAGAAAGACAGAGATTATATTTTTGAAGAAAGTATTAGAGAGAAAGCAAGTGCAGCGGTGGGTACAACCTTCCATTGAGCCCCCATTTATAAAATAGAGGCTCTACCTTGGGCTCAGCTCCACTAAGAATACTGGTGCCTGTATAGCCTTTGCCTTGCCTCATATGATGGCAGGTCCACACCCGGGAGCCAAATCAAGAAGACGTGAGGCTACTGCTCACTCATGCTCACTAAATATTTAGTGCTGAAGTGGGAGTGTCACTCAGAGAGAACTACTCCATTGTATCCATTCCCAGCTTCAAAGCCTTGGCTGAGAAATTTTATCTGAGGGGAGAAGCAGAAATTCTGCATAAGAGAAAGCTGAGAGGAGCCCATCTGACATCAGAAGAAATCTCAATAACTAACGTGTACAACTACCCCTTCAAAAGAAACTGAATACATTTGGTTTAGTTGTTGGTGCAACATATGTCCCCGGGCATTATAGAAAACAATAGAGCAATGAGCTGATAATTGGAGCTTAACATTAGAGTGTAGTAGGAAAGGAGACCAGAGCCTTGCCAAAAACACACTGCTGTCCCATGGTGACTGTGGACCATACTGAAGTCTGTGCCCCTGAGGGGCCACAAGTCGATAAAATTAACAACCTTCATGCCAGGGCACAGTGACTCATGCCTCTGGTCTCAGCACTTTTGGAGGTTGAGGTGGGCGGATCCCCTGAGGTCAGGAATTGGAGACCAACCTGGCCAACATGGTGAAACCCCGTCTCTACTGAACAGCCTGGCGACAGAGCAAGACTCCATCTCAAAAAACAAACAACAACAACAACAACCACAAAAAACAACTTTTAGAAGGGGAATTAGTATCCAAAATTATGAAAATATCTGATATAAAATGTACAGTTTAAAAAAATATTATAAGACATGCAAGGAAGGAGAAAAGCATGACCTTTAAATGAGACAGAATGCAACCAAAGGAAACTACTTGTGAAAACAATCAGATGTCAGATTTAACAAAGTCTTCAAAGTAGCCATTATAAATATAGAGAACTGAAGGAAATTATGAATAAAGAAGTGAAGGAAGGTACGTTGACAATACATTATCAAATGGAAACTATTAATAAAGAGAAATTATATGCATATATACATACTTGTATATATACACAGTCATATGTTGCTTAACAATGGAGATATGTTGTCAGAAATGTGCCATTACGTGATTTTGTCACTGTGCAAATACAATACAGTGTGCTTACACAAACCTAGATGGTATACCCTACTACATATCTAGGCTATATGGTATGACCTGTTGTTCCTAAGCTACAACACTGTACAGCATGCTGCTGTTCTAAATGCTGTAGGCAATTGTAACACAATGGTAAGTACTTGTGTTTCTAAACAGTTCTAAACAAAGAAAAGGCATAGTAAAAATATGGCATTGTAATCTATAGGACCAAGGTTAATAACTGACAGAAATATCATTATGCAGTGTGTGTGTGTGTGTATGCGTGTGTGTGTATTTACATTTTATACCAAATGGAAAATCCAGAGTGGATAAGTACACTAATTGAAATTAAAAAAAATTACTAGTTGTGCTCAACAGCAGATTTGAACTGGCTAAAGAAAGTATTAACAGACTTGAAGATGAACAGAATGTTAGCCAAAGCACAGAAAGAAAAATGAGTGAATAAAAATTATCAGTCTCAGAGAAATGTGGTACACTATTAAGCACACAACGTGCATGTAATGGAAGCAGCAGAAGAAAAGGGAAAGGGGGCAGAAAATATATTTTAACAAATAATGGTGAAAACTTCCCAAGCATAGGCATACCTTGGAGATATTGTGAGTTTGGTTCCAGACGACCACAATAAAGCATGTTTCTCAATAAAGTGAGTTGCGCAATTTTTTTGGTTTCCCAGTGCATCTAAAAGATATGCTTACACTGTAATATAGAATATTAACTGTGCACTAGCATGATTTCTGAAAAAAAATCTACTTAGCTTAATTATACTTTATTGTTAAAAAATGCTAGGATCATCATGTTGATGGCTGCTGACCAGGATGGTGGTTGCTGAATGCTGGGATGGTTGTGGCAATTACTTGAAATAACACAACAATAACGTTTTTCACATCAATTGACTCTTATTTTTATGAAATATTTTACTGTAGCATAAGATGCTATTTGACAACATTTTCCCATAATAGAACTTCTTTCAAAATTAGGGTCAATCATCTTGAAATCTACTGCTGCTTTATCACTTAGTTATAATACTCTAAATCATTTTATGTCATTTCAACCACGTTCATATGATCTTCACTAGGAATAGATTTCATTTCAAGAAATCACTTTCTTTTCTCATCCATAAGACATAACTCTTCATCCTTTCAAGTTTTATCATGAGATTTCAGCAATTCAATCACACATTTAGGCTCCATTTCTAATTCTAGTTTTCTTGCTATTTCCAACACATTTGCACTGACTTCCTCCACTGAAATTTTAAAACCCTAAAAGTCACTTATGAGAGTTGAGGTTAACTTCTTCCAAACTCCTTTTCATGTTGCTGTTTTGGCTTTCTCCCATGAATTATGAATGTTCTTAATGGCATCTAGAATGGCGAATCCTTTCTAGAAGGTTTTCAATTTACTTTGCTCAAATTCATCAGATAAATCACTATCTCACTATCTATAGTATCTATAGCTGTAAAAATACATTTCTTTAATATTGAGACTCAAAAGTCAAAATTAATTCTTGATACATGGGCTGAAGAATGGATGTGTTAGCAGGTATAAAAACAACATTAATCTTCTTGCACATCTCTATCAGAGCTCTTCGGCGACCAGGTTCATTGTCAATGAGAAGTAATACTTTTAAAAACATGTTTTTTTGAGCAAGCAGTCTCAACAGTAGGCTTAAAATGTTCAGTAAACCATGTTATAAACAGATGTGTTGTCATCCAGGGTTTGTTGTTCACTTACAGAGCCCAGGCAGAGTAGATTTAGCATAATTCTCAAGAGCTTTAAGATTCTCAGAATGATAAATGATCATTGGCTTCAGCTGAAAGTCACCAGCTGCATTAGCGCCTAACAAGAGAGTCAGCCTGTCTTTGAAGATTTGAAGCCAGGCATTGACTTTTGCCCTACAGCTATGAAAGTTCTAGATCTTCTTCCATAATAAGGCTCTTTCATCTACATTGAAAATCTGTCATTAAGTGTAGCCACCTTCATCAACGATTCTGTGATAGTTGAGAGTGAGGAAGCTGCAGAAGAAAAGTTACAACCTAGCAGAGGAGGGTTCATGAGGTTTAAGGAAAGAAGCTATCTCCACAACATAAAAGTGCAAGGCGAAATAACAAATGATGATGGAGAAGATGCAGCAAGTTATGCAGAAGATGTAGCTCAGATCGCTGATGAAGGTGGCTACACTTAACGACAGATTTTCAATGTAGATGAAAATCTGGAGACTGAGGCAGGAGAATCTCTTGAACCTGGGAGGCAGAGGTTGCACTGAGCCAAGATTGTGCCATTGCACTCCAGCCTGATGACAGAGCAAGACCGCACGTCTTCCCCCACAACCTCCTGCTGCTGCAGAAAAAATGAGTTCCCTTTTCTCTATATCTTCACCAGCATTTGTTATTGCCTATCTTTTGGATATAAGCCATTTTAGCTGGAGTGAGATGGTACCTCATTGTACTATTGACCTGCATTTCTCTGATGATCAATGATGTTGAGCAACTTTTCATATGGATTCTGGATTAGACTCTGGCTTTAGGAAATGTTGAAACTGGTTTGATCTATTCAGACTCCTCAACTTTTTCAGTATCAGCAATAAGCCTGTTTTATTTTCTTATCATTTGTGTGTTCACTAAAATAGCACGCTTGATTTTCTTTTATAACTTTTCCTTTGCATTCACAACTTGGCTAAGTGTTTTGTGCAACAGGTCTAGATTTTGAACTATCTTGGCTTTTGAAAGGATTTCCTCACTAAGCTTAATCATTTTTAGCTTTCGGTTTAAAGTGAAAGACTTGTGACTCTTCCTTTCAGTCCAACACTTAGGTACCACTGTAGTGCTATTAATTGGCCTAATTTCATTATTGTTCTGTCTCAGGGAGGCAATTAGGATAGGGGTAGGTTGGGGAATGGCCAGTATGTGGAACAGTCAGAAAACATACATTGTTTATCATTTATGTTCATTGTGTTAAATGAGAGCAGATTACGGTGTTCCAAAACCAGCGCAACAAAAACATCAAAGACCACAAATAACAGATCACCACATTATACATAAAAATAATGAGAATGTTTCAAATACTGTGAGAATTTCCAAAAAGTGACACAAAGATGCTAAGTGAGCACATGCTCTTGAGAAAATGGCACCAATAGACTCGCTCGCCCCAGGTTGCCACAACCTTCAATTTGTAAAAGATGCATTATCTGTGAAGCACAACAAAGCAATGCACAATAAAATGAGGTATGCCTTTATCTTTAAAAACAATAATCTACACACCTGGGCAGTCCAATTAACTAAAAATATAATGCAAGAGATCCACAGACACATCACAGATTGATGCAGACAGCTGAATATAAGGAGAAAAATCCCAAAAGCAGAAAAAAGCAAAACAACTTATTACTGAACAATTGAACACTGTCTCAAAAAACGAAACCTCACGTATCTGTAAACTATCTCGCTAATATAAAAAGTGACAGAAAATGCCAGGAAGATGGACAGCATTTCATCAACATATTCTTAAACCTATGATATTACATCTAACATTGGAGTTTAATTTATATCTGGCATTTGGATTCAAACAAGTCTGAAATTTTTTTTGAGCTTTCCAATATCTTCAATTAGAAGCTAATTCAAATAAAATTTGGTGAGTTTTCTAGTTTATCCACCAGAGTCTACTCATGTTGGCTACTCGTACACTACCAATCTATAACTTCCAAACAATAATAGCAGTAACAATAGCAGTCCTGAAGTACTGAAGTAACATACTGCCATTAATTTTTATATCAAATGAAATATACTCTTACCCTCAATGGGATGGTACAATGTTCCTGAAGTTACTAAATATGTCCTTGGTGATGACAATCTCTCTTCTGTTCCCATCGCAATTCTACGTTGATGCCCTGTAATGCAGAGATCAATTTAAAGGTTAATTATCAATACACCTTGTAAAATATGGCAGTGGAAAAAGAGGAAAAGCAGATGAAACTGAGCTAGGGATAGAGATAAGGATATGTGCATGCATTCTTCCTACAGATCAAACAATGAAATATGAAAAGCTACTAAAGACCTTGTTTCCTTCCTTTACTACCCAGTTCAAGGTCCATTTCCCTTCACCCAATGCATTCACCGGCCAGGGTTTTTTAGGTGGTGGTGTGATCCAAAACTAGGTTTTTGAAAAATAAGAGCCCTTACTATACCTTTTTTACTTTGACCATTAAAATCTAATTTTATGTTACTTTTTCTTTTTGTGGGTACACAGTAGGTGTATATATTTTATGAGTACAGGAGATATTTTGATACAGGCACACAGTGAAACAAGCACATCATGGAGAATGGGCTATCCATCACCTTGAGCGTTTGTCCTTTGAGTTAAAATCAATCCAGTTACACTCTTTGAGTTATTTTAATAAGTTCAATTAAGCTATAACAGACTTTAGTTACTCTGATGTGAAATAGCAGGTCTCATTCATTCTTTCTAACTATTTTTTTTATCATTAACAATCCTCAACTCACCCCCATCCCCCCACTACACTTCCCAGCCTCTGGTAACCATCTTTCTACTCTCTGTTTCTATGAGATCAATTGTTTTCATTTTGAGATACCACAAATACGTGAGAACATGCAGTGTTTGTCTTTCTGTGGCTGACTTATTTCACCTAACATAATGATCTCCAGTTCTATCCACGTTGTTGCAAATGACGGGCTCTCATTCTTTTTATGGTTGATTAGTAATGCATTGCATATATGTACCATATTTTCTTGATTCATTCATCTGTTGATAGACACTTAGGTTGTTTCCAAATCTTAGCTGTTGTGAACAGTGCTGCAACAAACATAGGAGTGCAGACAGCTCTTCGATATAATGACTTCCTTTCTTTTGGGTATATACGCAACGGTGGGATTCTTGGATAATACAGTAGCTCAATTTTCAGTTTTTGAGGAACCTCCAAACTGTTTTCCATAATGGTTGTACTAATTTACCTTCCCACCAACAGTGTACAAGAAGACTCGGTGGCTCACACCTATAATCCCAGCACTTTGGGCGGCGGAGGCGGGCGGATCACGAGGTCAGGAGATTAAGACCATCCGGCTAACACAGTGAAACCCCATCTCTACTAAATGTACAAAAAAATTAGCGGGGCATGGCGGCCCATGGCTGTAGTCCCAGCTACTCCGGAGACTGAGGGAGGAGAATCCCTTGAACCTGAGAGGCAGAGGTTTGCACTGAGCCAAGATCGCGCCATTGCACTCCAGCCTGGTGACAGAGGAAGACTGCACATCTTCCCCCACAATCCTCCGCCGCGGCAGAAAAAGAGTTCCCTTCTCTCTATATCCTCACCAGCATTTGTTACTGCCTATCTTTTGGATATAAGCCATTTTGGCTGGAGTGAGATGGTACCTCATTGTACTATTGACCTGCATTTCTCTGATGATCAATGATATTGAGCAACTTTTCATATGCCTGTTTGCCATTTGTGTCTTGAGAAATGTCTATTCAAATCTTTGCCAATTTTTTATAAGATTATTGTTATTTATTTTTCCAAGATGGAGTCTTTCTTTGTCGCTCAGGCTGGAGTGCAGTGACGCCATCTCAGCTCACTGCAACCTCCGCCTCCTGCATTCAAGCAATTCTCCTGCTAAGAATTACAGGCACCGCCACCATGTCCAGCTAATTTTTGTATTTTTAGTGGAGATGAGGTTTCGCCATGTTGGTCAGGCTGACCTCTAACTCCTGACCTTGTGAATCGCCCTCCTCACCCTCCCAAAGTGCTGGGATTGCAGGTGTGAGCTACCATGCCTGGCCAGATTCTTTTCTATATAGCTGTTTATGCATCTTGTAAATTCTGGTTATTAATCTCTTGTCAGATGGATAGTTTGCAAGTATTTTCTCCCATTCCATGGGTTTTCACTTCACTTTGTTGATTATATCCTTTGCTGCACATAAACATGTTAACTTGATTTGATCCCATTTGTCCATTTTTGCTTTGGTTGCCTGTGCTTTGGGGGTATTGACAAAAAAAATTTGCCAAGACCAATGTCCTGAAGAATTCCCCCCAATGTTTTCTTGTAGTAGTTTCATAGTTTCAGATATTAGATGTAAGTATTTAATTCATTTTGATTTTGTTTTTGTATATGGTGAGGGATAGGGCTTCATTCTTCTACATATGGATATCTAGTTTTCATAGCACAATTTGTTGAAGAGGCTATCTTTTCCCCCACATATGTTCTTGGCACCTTTGTTAAAAATGAGGTCACTGTAGGTTTGTGGATTTGTTTCTGGGTTCTCTATCTGTTCCATTCATCTATGTGTCTGTTTTTACTTGGAACCATGGTGCTTTGGTTACCATAGCTCTGTAGTAAATTTGAGGTCAGGTAATGGGATTCCTCCAGTTTTGTTATTTTTGCTTAGGATAGCTTTGGCTATTCTGGATCTTTTGTGGCTCCATATACATTTTAAGATTTTTTTTTTCTATTTCTTTGAAGAATATCATTGACATTTTGATAGAGATTGCATTGGATCTGTAGATTGCTTTGGATAACATATATTTTAACAATATTGATTATTCTAATCAATGAAGGTGGAATATTTTGTACTTGTTGGTGTGCTCTTCAATTTGTTTCATCACTGTTTTGTAGTTTTCATTATGGAGATCTTTCACTTATTTGATTAAGTGAATCCCTAGGTATAATTTTATGTGTAACTATTGAAAATAAATGTTTTCAAATTTCTTTTTCACATTGTTCACTGTTGGCGTATAGAAATGCTATTGAATTTGTATCCTGAGACTTTACAGAATGTATCAGTTTTAATAGTTTTCTTGTGAAGTCTTTATGTTTTTCCAAGTATAAGAATATATCATCTGCAAACAAAGATAATTTGACTTCTTCCTTTCCCATTTAGATGCCCTTTATATCTTTCTCTTATCTGATTGCCCTACCTAGGACTTCCAGTACAATATTGAATAACAGTCATGAAAATGGGCATCCTTGTCTTCTTCCAGATCTTAGAGAAAAGGCTTTCAGCATTTTCCCAAGCAGTATTGTGCTAGCTGTGAGTATGTTGTATATGCCATCTAAAATTTTGAGGTATATTCCTTCTATCCCTGGTCTTTTGAGGGTTTTTATCAGGAAGCAATGTTCAATTTTATCAAATGCTTTTTCAGTATCTATTGAAATGTTCATATGGTTTTTAATTCTTTATTCTGTTGATATGACATATCACATGGATTAATTTGCCTATGTTGAACAATCCTTGCATCTCAGGAATAAATCTCTCTACGTTACAATGAATGATCTTTTGAATGTATTGTTGAATTTGGTTTACTAGTATTTTGTTGAGAACTTTTGCATTAATATTCATCAAAAATATTGGCCTGTAGTTTTGTTGTTCTTGCTGTTGCTGTGTCTTTGACCGGTTTTGATATCAGGGCAATATTAGCCTCATAGAATGAGTTTGGAAGTATTCCCTCCTCCTCTATTTTTTGGAATAATTTAAGTAGAATTGGTATTAATTATTTGAATGTTTGGTAGAATTCAGCAGCAAAGCCACCAGGTCCCAGGCTTCTCTTTGTTGGGAGAAGTTTTATTACAGTTTCAAACTTGTTAATTGTTATTGATCTGTTCAGGTTTTGTATTTCTTCCTTGTTCAATCTTGGTGGTATAGTGACCTTCTTTATCTCTTCTTATCGTTTTAATGTATTTTGTCTGATATAAATATAGCAACTCCTGTTCTTTTATGGTTTCCAGTGGCATCAAATATTGTTTTCCATCACTTTATTTTTTAGTCTAGGTGTGTTTTATAGGTGAAGTATGTTTCTTGTAGACAACAGAGCAATGGGCCTTGATTTTTCATGCATTCTTTCAGCCTGTGTCTTTTGATTGGAAAATTTAGTCCACTTACATTCAATGTTATTATTGATAAGTAAGGACTTACTCCTGCCATTTTGTGATTTGTTTTCTGATTTTTTGTGATTTTTCTCTTGTTTCTTTCTTTCCATCCTCTAGAGAAGGTCATTTTCACTCGTGATATGGTTTAGTTTCTTGCTTTTTGTTTTTGTGTATTCATTGTACGTTTTTTGATTTGAGGTTATCATGAAGCTGGCAAATACTATCTCTAGAGGAAGGCGGGGTGAATAAGCAAAAAGAAAACTAATAAAAACTCTATGTCTTAAGTTTATCCCCCCACTTTTTAACCTTTGTTGTTTCTATCTGTTTCTCCGGGATTGGTTCCTGGTGGCTTATTTGGTTCATTTCATGAGGTCATGTTTTCCTGGATGTTTTTGATGCTAGTGTAGTTCTTTTGGTGTCTGGGCATTGAACGGTTAGGTATTTATTGTAGTTTTCACTGTCTGGGCTTATTTGTGGCCATTTTTCTTCAGAAGGCTTCCAGATATTTAAAAAGACTTGACTGTTGTGATCTAAGTTGTATCTCCTTTAGGGGGCAGCTGAAGCCCAGTAATGCTGTGATGCTGCGGTTCTTGCTTACTCTTAGAGGTACTGCCTTTATGGTCTTGGACAAGATCTGGAAGAATTCTCTGGATTACCAGGCAGAAACTCTTGCTCTCTTCCCTCACTTTTTCCCAAACAGATGGAGTCTCTCTCTCTCTTTCTCTCTCTCTCTTTCTCTCTGCTTAACCACTTACAGCTGGAGGTGGAGTACACAAGCACCCCATGGCCACCATGACTATTACTGTCCTGGGTCAGACCTGAAACTAGCACAGCACTGGGTCTCACCCAAGGCCTGCTCTAACCACTCCCTGACTACTGCCTATGTTCACTCAAGGCCCTGGGGCTCTACAATTAGCCAGTGGCAAAGCCAGCCAGGCTTGTGTCCCTCCATTCAGGGCAGTGAAATCCCCCAGGGCCTGGGTGGGTCCACAAGTGCAGTCAGGGAGACAGAGACTAGAGTCAGTAATCTTAGAAGTCTACCTGCTCTTCCATTGTATCGTGGCTGAGCTGGCACTGAAACCACAAGACACAGTTCTTCCCACTCTTGCATTCCCTTTCCAAAGGCAGAGGAGCCTCACCCTTTGGTCAACGTCACCCCAGCCCATGAAGAGTACTGCCAGACTACCACCCATGTTCCTTTAAGGCTTAAGATCTCTTTGGTCAGCTTGTGGTAAATGCTGCCTGGCCTGGGACTCACCCTTCAGGGCAGTGGGCTTCCCTCTGGTCCAGGGCAGGTCCAGAAGTGCCATCCAAGAGTCAAGTCCTGGAACTGACGACCTAAAGTGTCTGCTTGGTCCTCTACCCTCCTGTGACTGTGCTGACACCTAAGATGCAAGACAAAGTCCCATTTACTTTTCCCTCTGCTTTTCTCAAGCAAGATGAGTTTTGTCCCATAGCCACCACAGCTGGTAATGTGCTGAGTCTCCCCTGAAGCCAGCAAGTCTCAGAGGCTCACCCAATGCCCTCCATGTAGTACCTGAGTATCACCACTATTGAGGGCTCAAGGGCTCTTCAGTTAGCAAGACTGGGCCCTTTCCTTTAAGGCAGTAAGTTCCATGGCCTGTTAGGAACTGGGCTACACGGCAGAGGTGAGCTGTAGAAAGGTAAGCATTATCTTCTGAGCTCCACCTCCTGTCAGATCAGATCAGCGGTGGCATTAGATTCTCATAGGAGCGTGAACCCTACTGCGAACTCTGCATGCCAGGGCTCTAGGTTGTATGCTTCTTATGTGACTTTAATACCTGATGATCTGATCTTACGTGGAACAGTCTCATGCTGAAACCATCCCCCCACCCCTTCTATCTGTCAAAAATAGTCTTCCATGAAACCGGTCCCTGGGTGCTAAAAAGGTTGGGGACTGCTGCTGTAAATGTATAAAAGATACTAGTATCCTCTAATTGTATAAAAGATGCCATGTCTACATCTATACATTCACATATATACTAACCCAAGTCTTATTTATTTAATAGGAAAATTTTTGTCACTGTGAATGAAAAGTCGCAGACACGTTTGTCTAAGTATCTGGTCAATTTTGTTGTTTGCATATTCCAGTAACAACTGGATTTTATTTTTCTATTAGCTTAATACAACTAGTTTGATCAGTTGTAGGGAAACGTTGTAACAATTACATTGATTTTTTTAAATGATCCAGTCACTCTAAGCGCTTTCTGATAATCTCTAATGACTTTGTAAATTCCCCAAATCAAACTTCTTTGTATTGTTCTGTTGGAATTGTAATGACAAAATACCACCTTTTACTACTCAAGTAGAGCAGCTGTCCCCAACCTTTTTGGCACCAGGATTCAGTTTTGTGCAGACTGTTTTTCCATGGACAGAGGTAGTGGGGATGGTTCTGGGATGGAACTACTCCATCTCAGATCATCAGATTCTCATAAGGAGTGCACAACCTAGATCCCTCGCATGTGCAGTTCACAATAGGGTTCAAGCTCCTATAAGAAGCTAATGCTGCCACTGATCTGAGAGGAGAGGAGGCAGAGCTCAGGTGATAATGTTTGCTCACCTCCTGCTCTGTGACCCAGTTATCAACAGGCCATGGACTACTAAGGGTCCGTGGCCTGGGGGATTGAGAACCCCAATCTAGAGAGGTATTTCGTGATTTGTATATTAATAAAAGGTCTTGTGAAATATTTTCTAGTTTCTCATTTATTTCACTAACTTCATTTAAAAAGTTATTCTGTACTTAGAAAGACAATGCCTGCCAACCTTAAGAAGTCATCTTTAGTTGTATTTCAAACTTATCTTTAGTCATAAGAAGTTGGAAGTAAAGTCACAAAGTTATTGTAAAGAAGTATTTGCAATTGTTAAACATCTGGAAACACAACAAGTGAAAGCCAGCATATAGGTTCCTGCGTTATCAAATTATGAAACTATACTAACCAAAAGAAGTTGAAAAGCATTGTAAAGAAAGCATTAACTGTACTTTAGTTCAAGATAAATATTAATAGAAAAATGTATCGGTATATTTTTTCTCCTATGTTTAAAAGTCTTAAAACAATTGTTCTAGGTGGCCATTAATATTTCAAGTAGACGACTGGAATAATAGTCATTAAATAGTTATTTCATAGTGTTAAAATAACAGTTTTATTTGAGATTTTTTTTAATAGTAGCTTTTTTATTTGCCTCAGAAGAGTAAAATATTCTCTTGTGACAGACTATTAACATATATTAGAATGTATTTGCTAGTGTCTCCACTAGGGAAAACAAAGTTTTGTTGCGCTTCAGTCAGATTTTCACCACTGGTAGGAAGGAACATAAGGTAACAGGAGAGCAGTTTTCCCTTAGAACCTCATTGTTTTATGTTTTTTCCTGCAGTAAGTTGTGTTTTAATAGGTAAAGTGCTTTGGACCAATTCTTTTATAATACCGAATTGTAAACACAACAATTTTCTTGCTGGGAGAGGAATGTTTGAAAATGAAACTTGTCTGAAGGGTGATGGGCATATAAGAAATAGCATCGTTAACATACACATTGGATATGTAAGACACATAGGGCTGTGTGCTAGAGAAAGGCACAAATGTGTTTCTCTGGAACAAAGCCTGAAGAAGTCCGGGTCCCACAAGGAAACTAGGACTCAAGGTGGACTTATTTCCCTATTACTGTTCCTTTTCATTTCTCCCTCTTGTCCAATTACCTGTACTGTTTTAGTTTTCTCCCTATGACCCTCCTTTTCCTTATTTCCTTTTTAGCTTAGCTGTCCTCTTGCCACATTTAGACAGAATTTAAAGTGCCTGTGATATCTAAGCATCTAACATTATGTGGTACAAAAGAATGAAACTGGACCCTTATCATTTTATACCATACAGAAAAATCAACTCAAAATGAATAAAATACTTAAATATAAGACCTGAAACTGTGGGTCTAGCTAGCAATCAGCTTACTGTTAACTAAATGAAAGCATATAGAATAAGTTTCTCGAAATTGGCCTTGGCAATGATTTCTTGGCTATGACACCAAAAGCAAAAATAGAAAAGTAAAACTACTTTAAACTAAAAAGATGCTGCAGTCAATAAAATGAAAAGGCAACCTACAGAATGGGAGAGAATATTTGCAAATCATATATTCCATAAATAGTTAATATCCAAAATAGACAAAAAAAAAAAACACCTACAACTTAATAGCAAAACAACCAAACAAAAATCCCTATTAAAAATTAGGAAATGACTTGCTCTGCTTGATTTCCAGCCTTTTGTCCTCTCTTTCACAAGAGAAAGAGTTCCATACAGTAATAATTTGGAGAATAGATCATATGCTCTACAATAAAACACTAAATTCACAAGGTTTTTCTCCCATCTAGAAGTGTCCCTTTGTTTTAGAAGACCATTCTATTGACTTCTAAGGCCAGCTGTTTCTGGGTGGTGACTGCATGGTAAGACCTGTGAATTACACAGATTTGAACTCACTGCCTTGCTTGTTTTGTTATGAAAAAAAATTCCTTGGTCCAAAGAAGACACCAAAATGAACAAATAAGACATACATATGACCAAAGATGCTCAACATTCCCAGTCATCAGAAAAAGGGACATTAAAGCCCAATGAGATATCAGTTCATCAGTTCTCATCTGTTAGAATGTCTATTATAAAAAAAAAAAGAGATAAGTATTGATGGGAGGTAAGGATGCAAGGATGTGGATAAAAGGACATCCTTCTACACTTCAGTAGAAATGTGAATTTTTGTAGCTACCATGTGAAATAATATGGAGGTTCCAAATCCAGAAACCTTATTTCTGGGTATTTATCTAAAGGAATTAAAATCAGAATCATGAAGAGATACCTGTATCTCATGTTCGCCGCAGGGTTACTTATAAGAGCCAAGATATGGAAGCAACCTAAATGTTCATTGATGAATGGATAAAGGAAATGTGTTATACACATAATATGAATGTTATTCAGCTTAAAAAAAAGAGAAAATCTTGCTATTTACAACAACATGGATAAACCTGGAGGACATTAAGCTAAGGGAAATAAGCCAGACACTGAAGGAAAAATACTACATAATTTCATCTATATGAGGAATCTAAAATTGTCAAGCTAACAAAAAACAGAGTAAAATGGTGCTTGCCATTCTTCTGGAGAGAGGGGGAAATGGGTAAGTAATAGTGAAAGACTACCAAGTTTCCATTATACAAGATGAGTAAGTCCTAGAGATCTGCTGAAAAGAATTGTGCCTATTGTTAGCAATGTTGTGTTTTATACTTAAATATTTGCTATGAGGTTAGATCCTATACGTTTTCTTACCACAAAAAATAATCGTAAATAAGGAGGGTGAGAGAAAAACTTTCAGAGGTGACGGATATATTTATGGCATAGATTGTGGTGATAGTTTCATGGGTGTATACTGATTTCCAAACTCATCTACTCATACAATAAATATGTACAGATATTTGTATGTCAATCACACCTCAAAAAGTGATTTAAAACTAAACAAATAAAAAAATTTTGGTGATGACATAGATCTTTCTACCTTCTAATGGTTTATGTCTTTGATATTCTATGCATATGAACTCCCTGTATAATTTTGGACTTTAGAAATGGTTAATAATTTTTTTTTTTTCTAGGAGAATAGGTCAAACACTATTTTTTTTTCCTTTGTTTTCCTGTAAATGTTCAAGCCAGGTCAGAGCAAACATGTTTCTGAAATAATTTGCCCTTACAGTGAGGTTCCAACTCCATTCTGCACAACCTGTCGGTTCCTTGCTGACATGAAATTTTGCCCTTGGACAAGCAGAGGTTCCATTTTCCTTTCAGAGAAGATTAATAGGCCTCTATTTTGTGTTGAACTTCCTTCCCATTTCCTCTCTGCTTGATTCTCTCTGTAAGCCTTTTCCATTTTAATTAGACTAGTCAATTACTCACACAAGAGAATATCTCACATATTTAAAGCCAGTAGAGTTTTTCATCCACTTTTTCAAATGTGGCCTTTTAACTCAGTTAAGAGTTTTTCAAAATCCTTTCTTAATAAAAGCACAGATAAGGCATTTATTAACACTTGAGATTCTCCACTCATTCCCATTATGTTTCAGGCAGGCTATTTCTTAGTACCATAGTTAGTTATCTTCACAGCTCTCAACAGTTTTCTTTTCCATTTTTCTATTTACAATCTCTATTTTCCCTTTTGTTTAGAAGGTAAAATCCCTAAATGATTCAAAGTGCATTCCAAACAGTAATTGGAAATTGTGTTTGCTGCAAGAATTCATTAGGTTTAGTCCTTAGACCGTAAGTTCAAAATCGAAAGAATTTAAAATATAATTCAGGATGGTAAAGCAGTCAATGACAGAAGAATTGTGACAATAATGAATTGTAAGTCAAGCCAAATCCTCAAGAGTACTGTGCAGTAGCTCTTTATAAACCTAGCTAATGATCAGCTTATTATTAACCGGATTCACATATTAATGTAGAATGTAAATATGAAAATCTTCGAAAAGCACCCAAGACATTCCCTGGTATGGCTGGGTTATCTCTGCTCTTGAAGGCAAAGTTTTACAAGTCTTTCAAATATCACAGTGGTGTGACATTGAGTACAGCTAGGGAGAGGTCAAGATAGGCTCCAATCTCTTCACTGTAATTGCCTTTTCTCTTTTAATGAGGTGGTGTTCATTATAGGCTAATATATTTAGCCCCAGAGGCAATTTCTAATTTGGGGTCCTCCCCTTTGTCTTTCATAATTATGTACACTAAAAGCAAAGAGAACATTATAATATTCTCTTGATATTATCATGGGGTGTGACCAAAGGAAGAAGACTTTTATCTTTGGGAGGTAATGACTTTTCTGAGTGTGACCGTAGTGGAGATTCCTTGAGAAAATAAAAACGGTGTATGCTCTAGATTACAAACAACATGAATGCACATTGTTTGCATGTTCCCAGTTCATTATCCTTTTAGATGTCATACAGCATGGAGGTTGTGCATAAGGAAAGGAGGTTGAGATCAACCCAAAAGTTACTAACAAATTATTTCCACAAAATCAGGAAACAAAAATACTCTTTGGAGTCACCAAAGGATCCTATGAAATATATCAGTTAATGTGGCTTAATTTTACCACTTATACTAATGTTCCTTCTCCTGTTCCTTAAATACAAGCTGCCTTCTCCAATTTTCTTCTAATCCCTTCAACAGTAAATAAACATGGTATTACATTGTGTATGTTTGCCAATTGCCAATAAATTCATTTACATATAACCAATGAAAGCAAGAATGGGAATTTGCAAGGCTTAGAACTACATACTTTCCCCAGAAGTGGTCAAAGAACGGTGAAATGGGTAGGGGTCAAAGGGATGCTTTTAGGGAATTATAGGGTTTGTATTTCTGGTTTTGTGCCTATTTTTTTCCTGGTTGAAATGTTGATACACTTACTTATCTATTCCTATAGTAAAATATCCTGTGATTAAATAAAAAGAGAGTTCTGGGAATCTAGAACAGAGGATTAACAAAAATGTCTGGGAGCATTTCAGAAGAAGGTTGCAAAAAAACAGGTCATCTTATACGTTTCACAAATGCGAATTACATTTTCAGATATCATTTATGCGTCATGAAAACAAACAAACAAACACAGAAACTATATATAGATTATTTTTTTCTTGGTTATTTTGCTTTTTCTTTTCTGTAACTTGCAAAGTACACATTGACTTGTTTACTGATTAGAGCAAACGCAGTTTCCAAATCTTTCGCATACATCTTGAAGACATGTATACATAGGGATGACTTGGTCTCATGCTTTGGTACAGATAGAAATATTTTCAATAAAGTTTTATTGTAGAAAATAATTGACAACTTGTATTCCTATCAGTTAATTGATAAATTATGTGGTTGACTGTGACTATGTTACGTTACTAGAACAAAATCACATTCATCAAGCAAAAAAATTGTGTTGAAACTGCTTGAAGTGTATATTTCTGTATTAGCAAAGGCAGATGAGTATGCCGTGATCCAGAAATAGATGTTCCACTCATGCATCCAATCTCCCCCAGCCAGTCCAGGGCTTACCTAAGCAACCAATCAGCCACACTCACTTTGCCTTCCCCATTTCCCGCATATATTTTCATATATGCACAAAACAGAGTCTTCAATCTTCAGTCACTACAAACATCTTTCTTTTCTACTTCTCCAGTTTTACCCTGCTCTGTGCTAAACTGAGCTCCCTGCCTAGTGGTAAAACTTTGCCACTCAGCCCTCAATCTCTGGTCTCTTTGTCTTCACTTTTTCTTTAATAGTAGAATAATATTTGCTAAAAACTCTTCTAAAAGGGCACTGAATCACACAACCAAGACCTTGGTAAAGGTTAAAGTGATGAATGTGAGGAAATTGCAGCTCCTTAAAAGATAGATAGAAAATGTCATTACCATTCTGAAATAATTCCCACTTTCTAACTCATCAAATATCTCAAGATAGAGTGCTAAGTTATTTAAAAATTAAATTGTGCTAAGAATGTACTGGAAACACCAAGATTAACCACATACATTCTTCCATATGTCATATATACATAATGTTAACCCCTGAGATAATTTGTCTTTGCAGGTAATTCTCTTTTCAAACTTAGAAAATCTGCACAGACTGAAGAAATGATCACTATGCCCACAAAATGGACGGGATTCCTTAAGAGTATTTTTTCTTCTCCTTAGGAGGCAAAGAATAAAAGATGTGAGGAATTCGTACTAACGTCGGTTAACTGTTATTGAGCAGGTTAATAGGTACTAGATGCTGTCTTGAGCACTTTGTGTGATTATCTTTTTTCATTACCAAAATGTTGACCTAATTTTAGTTATCATATAGGTCATTATATAAAGTTGAGTAATGCATTTTTTTATAACCAGGCCATTCTTCTAAATATTTTATTTTAAACAAGAATATGAGACAGCAGAAGATTTAAGAAATGCCACATTTTTACTGGCAATGAGAATAATAATAAATACATTTGTTCATAGTTTTATCTATTTTTTTTAAATGTTAATTTTCTACATAAACCAAGTTTCATGCATAGAACTTTGAACAAGACATACATGTTCTCTATCTACTAAAGGTTATTTTCTGGCTCTAAAGGCAATACAGAGTTGGATCTAATTATGCTTGCTAAGAGGAGAACATGTGAGATATGAAAATATATGCAGGAAATGGCACAGGCAATCCAATTAGTGGTCAGAAAAGGTTCACATCAGAAAGAGATATTTAAACAAAAAACTTAAAGATAGAAAAAAATTTAGTGGAAGATGAGAATCCAAAAGTCCAGGGACAAGAAAGTAGAAGGTGCTGAATGAAATTCCATTATGCAATGACAAAGGCAAAGTATTGAGATAGAAATTGTAGACAGAGACAGGAACTAGACTTTGTAAGGATTCTCAAGCTATATTAAGGACTTTGAGATTTATCCTAAGGTAATGAATACATCAAAACAACCCTGATATGGTAAAAAATATCATCGATTTATAGACACAAAAGCAGTTTCCAAAATGTTGACATAGTCAGAGGAAGAATTCACTGGAAGAATTTGGGAAGGTGCGATTTTTACCCACATTCCAAAGCTCAGGCTCTGATCACTTATCCTCTCATGATCTCTGGCTGTAACCACACTCTTGATCAGAACTTCCTCTTTTGACCATAATTTTAGAGTAGAGAGGCTCAGAAACTTGAATCAGTACCTATCTCTTATTTTAGGTTTTTCTGTTTTTAATGCTCCATTTTAGGTGAGAATAAGAGTTCTGTTTTCTTCAGTTTGAATACCTCAATCTTTGTTAAGTGAAAATCCCATAGCAGACAACTCCACTTCCAATACCAGTTATCTTTTTTTTTTTTTTTAATTTTGTAATGTTCTTTTTGATTAGGAGTTGGAAAATTTTGTGTGTAAAGGACCAAATACTAAATACTTTAGACACTGTTGTCCATATAATGTTAACTACAACTACTCCACTCTGTCACAGTAGCAGAAGCAGCCATAGACAACATGCAAATACATGGGTATCACTAACAGAACTGTGTTTGCAAAAACAAGCCACTAAATTGGGCCAGTAGTTTGTCAGGTCCTGCTTTTGACTAATTCACCTGTCCCCAGACTATGTAATTTGTCTCAATATGTTCGTCTTCTAAGTACCTGTCTGGGTGTTTTATTCTATCAAGAGTACCGTATTTTGGGCCGGGCGCGGTGGCTCACGCCTGTAATTCCAGCACTTTGGGAGACTGAGGCGGGTGGATCACGAAGGCAGGAAATCGAGACCATCCTGGCTAACACCATGAAACCCTGTTTCTACTAACAACAACAACAACAAAATACTAAAACTTAGCCAGGCATGGCGGCAGCCGCCTGTAGTCCCAGCTACTCAGGAAGCTGAGGTAGGAGAATGGCGTGAACCCGGGAGGCGGAGCTTGCAGCGAGCCGAGATCTCGCCACTGCACGCCAGCCTGGGCAACTAGAGCGAGACTTCCGTCTAAAAAAATAAAAATAAATAGTACCGTATTTTGGACCTCATTGCTTCTCTACAACTTACCCCTATGAAAGTAATAGCACCCTGCTAATGTTATAGTAGATTAATATTTGAGGACAGGATTAAAGTCCTAGTTATTATTGAGTTTACTATGCGTTTGCGTTATTGCCCGTGATAAAGCCCATATTTCTATTCAATCAGGTTTTTATGGCAGACTCCCTACCTTATGTCCCGTTGTCTTTGGTTCTGATTTCAGCTTTCTCTTTCAAAGTTGGGTCTGAACTACAGTCCTCATAATTACTCAGTCTTCTGCAATTTAGTGTATTGCCCATGGCTGGATTGTCTAAATACTCCTCAATGCCTCTTTGAAAGATCTTGACATGGTGTCCATGTCCAAACCTCCTTGAATCTGTGCTTCCAGTAGCCACCCTTCTTCTTTTTATTTTATATATTATATCACACTTCCATTAGTGTTTGAAATTCATCAGTAGCTCTATATTCCTCATGGTGAAGAAAAGTAATAGGAGGATTTAAACAGTAATTCAAATCCCTTTCATGAGAATGTCATTATACAGGTCTTATTGTCTTTTCATTTTGAAATATGCAAAAATAAAGATTATTAAATTTTTAGTTGGTATTACAGTCAATTCTTATTCGGATTTAACAATACATCTTACCATATTATTTTGCTCAAAATTCCATTTTATATCTCAGTGTTTTCTTTTTTTTAACAGCATTTCCTTTAGTTGTTCTTTTGGCAAATACAATACAGCCATTTTATATACGTAGATTTCTGTATTTTGCCCTAAATTGGCAAATATTTTCCCTTGGAATTTTGAAGCTGTTCTTCGGTTTTTTTTTTGTTTTTTTTTTTTGTTTGTTTGTTTGTTTTTCTAGCTCTGTCTTTAATGTGTAATCTTAATCTAATGGCATTTGGATTAAACTCTAGCCTCTTGAAACTGCAGCAGATTCTATTGCGCTCCTGCAGGCAGCTTCATGTGCTTCAGCGCCAGGCCATGGCACCTCAGAAAATTCCTCTGTTATGCAGTGGACTACAGCCACACCCTCTCCAATGAGATCTAAAAGCCAGCCTCAGGGGTGAGGGTGGGGATAGAGGCTCTTCCAAATTTGATTCTTCCTTGAGTATTCTGTCATCGTTAAATGTAGTGTAGTCTCCTTATATTTGCTATTCCTAAATTATTTAAAGTACTCTTTTACTATTTTTGATGATAATTAAACTTATTTTATTTTTTACTAGTTAGCAATGTTTTATATCAGGGATCAGCAATATGGCCAATAGACCAAATCCTGCCTGCTGTCTGTTACCTGTTCTGCAAATAGTTTTACTGAAACACAGACACTCCTATTCATTTGCATATTGTCTATGGCTGCTTTTACGCCACAAAGACAGAATTGATTGAGTAGAGAAAGAGCACAGATCTATGGCCTGCAAAAGTTCAAACATTTATTGTCTTACCCCTTACAGACAAAAGTTTGCCTACCCATTCTTTAAATAATTTTTGTTGTTGTTGTTGTTGTTGTTCAAGCTAACAATGAGTAACTTCTGTCTCCTACTGATACCTTGGTAAAAGAAGTAGTTCTAGGAGACACAACTTCAAAGATGAGATTTTTAAAAAATTTTAAATCAGAAAACAATATGCCAATTATTAACTGTGAACAATTTTTTTTTTTTTTTTTTTTTTTTGATACGGAGTTTCTCTCTTGTGCAGGCTGGAGTGCAATGGCGCAGTCTTGGCTCACTGCAACCTCCGCTTCCCGGATTCGAGCAATTCTCCTGCCTCAGCCTCCCAGTTTTGTATTTTTAATAGAGACGGGATTTCTCCATGTTGGTCAGGCTGGTGTCAAACTCCCGACCTCAGGGGATCCACTCGCCTCCGCCTCCCAAAGTGCTGGGATTACAGGCGTGAGCCACTACCCCTGGCCAAAGGTGAGATTTTTATATTGATTTGGTCACACCTGGGCTTGCCATGGAAATGACTTACTCATAATTCAGAAAATATAGCCAAAGGGAATCAAGCTACTCTCTCCAGGGATACTGCTCAGATGGTGCCAGCTGAGCGGAGTGAATGATTAACCTTGTTGACAGCAAATTTTGCATACTTGAAAGGACCTTATAGTTGAAGTGTTTCATCCTCACTTTAAATCATTTGGATTTATTTTGTTATCACCATCATAATAACCAAATTAAATCTGAAATATGATAATTTTATGAGGAGTTTTCTGATTATTCTGGAACAGTGTTGGTAGGGGAGGGACATCAGGAAAGAACACAAATCCAACTAAATATATTACCTTATTATTTCCACATAGAGACAAGCTTGGTGATTTTTTATATATAATGTCCACTGTGAAGCTAGAGGAATGATGACCTTTTAATATATAATATGCTTAACTTTCAAGAGATTGACACCAATACACAGATTTCATTTATTGACACCAAGGTACTATAGTAGCTCATTTAATTACCACAACTACCTTGAAGTGGCTAGATTTTGTTCTCATTTTATATAACAAGAAAGTGAGAAGAATCATATAACTAGCAACTTAGAGAGTCAGGGCTAAATTCGTTGTTTTATGATGCAAAAAAAATGGAGCATTATTTCCCATAAAATATTCTATGTTTCTTTTGACCGATTCCTTTATTGGCATGGCTTAATAAGTGATGATAATAAAGACTGCTCTGTAAATTCATTTTCCAAAATAAACACCTCCAGATTTTCTATAAAAATAAGACATGTTAAAGGAAATAATGATTTCAGATCATGAGAATATAGTAGTTTCTTAAGACAAACTTACTCTCAACTCAGTTCTCTAGTAAGCATTGAATGAGTTCCTTAAAATGCTCAACTTAATGTGAAATTGTAAAAGATAAATATTACAGCATATGGTCCATGTTGTCAGGCAGTTTATGACCTGATGATACTAACTTATATGTATTGCACACATATTCTGACTTAAAGGTCTGTTAACACATCCTGAATATAGTGATCGTTTTTCAACATCCCAGCGGCCAGTTCAGTGTCCTGAGCTAAAGAACGTTTGATGGTGAAGATAATTTAGCATCTTAGAAACAAACTAAAGCTATGTGATTAAGTCAATGATAATATATTAAAAAGTTAAAATAAAATTTTTCTAATAAAAAAGATTGTTATTATTTTTGACCTCACCTCTTAAATCTCAATCCTTTCATTATTTAGTAAATTGTGTTTTTAAAACAATTTCAGTAATATTTCCTACAAAACAAAATTTTCACTCCTGTCTCCAGGTAATTGAGTTTGTTGCACCCAGGTGCTACAGAAGATAAAGTCCATTCACAGAGGAGCTAGGCTTCCTCATATATTTCTAATTAATAAATAAACATAAACCAGGAAAAATGCCTCCAGAAAAATATACATCAAATATGTATATTTGAAAAATAGTTTCTCAAGTAAATATTCGTCTGACATATAGAAAAAGTCCACAAGATATGAAATGGATGAGTGAACTAAGTTTTACATTGGTAAATAAAATATCACAGCCAGATTTTGATTAAAAGAGATTTTATTTCCATTTCAGTACATATGATAATAATAGTTAATAGGGGCTGTATTTATTAATCCAAATATTTTCTATCAAATAAAATGTAAGGGAACAACATAGGTTATTGAATGAAGAAGGAAAAAAAAACATTCAACACAGGGTTATGCTTGCATGCTTCTGATAATTAGAATAATCTGATAATTGACTTCTTTCTCCCTTCACAGGAGGGTGCCAATTAAAATAAACTACAATTGTGCTATTTGGTCTTTAGCATCAGAGCAGATGATGTTTGAGTTTATGGCCAGTTTTCTCAATGTGTTGTCCAATTAACCTCAATGGGAATGATTCACATCAAATCCCTGGGGTTCTCAATGAAAGGGAAAGTTAGCCAGGCTGCTACAGCGAAAACAACATTTATATGTGCTCTAAAGCTCACTGGTGGGCTGTTCTAGTGGAAAACTTGTGCCAGTGGAAATGTTTTACTATTGAGGTAAAAGGCCCCCAGGGTTTCTTTGTGTATCACTGAGGTAGAAGAGACTAACTATAAGTGATACAAAGGGAAATTGGGCTTATCAGTCTTAGTAGAATCTGACTCATTCCATCAAAAAGCCAAGAAAATGTGTACAATTCCACACAAACTAAAAGAAATCATGAAGGATCAAATCAGGGTAATGTGTAAGACTTCCTGAGAAAGGATGTTTGAGATGAATTGTTCTATCAGATAGTGGAGTAAATCATTTATTAAACTTAAATATCTGCTTAATTTCCTAATATATTTTAGATATTCAGAGTCAACTGCAATTATGTTTCGGTCATCAGGATTAACTAATAAGTAATCAATAATATTAACCCCCCAAAGCTAATTACACTAGCTTTACAGCAAAACCAAAAGAAAATAATCGCTTATAATTTTTATAATAGTTCAATATTTATGAGGAATTGATCTGTTGACATCAAGGTGGGATGAGAAAATGTTCTTGTTCACACTAAGTTTGTTCACACTAAGTTCTAGATTATTGAAACCCTTAAGAAAATGGTGAACATTAGCCAATTACTGAATGTTCATTCACTCAACAAATAATATTGAGAATTATTGTGAGTCATGTACTATACTTGACATACTAATTATTGTGAGCCACGTACTAAACTGGGGACAAAATTTTGACTGCATTCAAGGAGTATTTACAAAATAGAGAAGAAAATGACAGATACATGGGCAATTAATACAAACAGATAAATATTTTGATGAGACAATAACAGGGTCTTGTCAGAACACAGGCGGGACCAAGAAGAAAATAAAGAATTTGAATAACATAGCTATATATATGTATAAATAAATACATGGAGAACTCTGAATCCAAAGAAGCATAAACTATTCTTTACAATGAGTCCTTAGAATTGGAAGGCATTGATGACATTAGGCCACAAAGAAAATATCCATCAATCTATAAAAGATACCATACAATATTGGCTTAATATGAAAAATAAATAATTTTTTTAAACTTGACCAAACAACCCATATTTATTCACATACACATTAGTATGTACATTTAAAGTTTGGTAATTTCTATGCATATCTGTGTACGCTTATCTATATATGAAAAATAATGGCACTATGTGTCAAATCCAAGAGAAAAATATCAAAGATATTCTCAAAAGACAATTTCAAACCTAACATATATTTTTTTTAAAGCTAAAGATATCCGAGAGAGGAGTATAGAACATTAAATTCTTGCTTTCAACTATAAAAGTTATGAAAATAATGAAAATGTTTATTTTTATAAACCAGATACTGATGACCAAAGTAAAGAACAAGAAAGGTTAATTTATAACATAAAACTGCTTCTAATCAACTTTAAAGTCTTAAAAAACAAACATTTGCTTTTCTTAATCTAGACACAAATATGGGAAATAAGAATGCTTAGAGGCTAACAGGCAAAACAGAATTAGCAAAGGAAAACAAACAAAAACTATAAAATAATCTTATATATGATGAAAATTTCATTTATGATGTTCAATGTGAACATGAATACAAATACTCAAATTTTAAAATATATCAAATAAATGCAGTAATTTTAAAATAATCATACTTTTTGACCAACTAGAGCTAATTTCTTAGGTTTAAAAAGGTAATTACTTTTTAAGAGATGGGTTCTCACTATGTTGCCCAGACTAGATTCAAAACTCCTGGGTTAAGCAATCCTCTTGCCTCAGCCTCTCAAGCAGCTGGGACAACAGCTATGTGCCACCACACCTAGCTATGTATTTTTTTAAAAGGTAATTTAAAACAAAATCTTACTGTAATTCAACTCTATCAACCACACTTGAAATACAAAAATTTTCTTTCCTAAGGCACTTCCCTAATGCACTTCTACAAAAATCTATAATAGCTCTAGTTAAAATGTTTTCATCAATTGTTGCTATTGATCGACTCCTTTTTTAGACTGACAAATAAAAATTGTATGTATTTATAGTGTACCACATGATATTTTGCTTTATCTGTCAAATCATTGTGGAGTGGCTAAATCAAGCTACTTTTTACATACACTACCTCACATACTTTTTTTTGGTAGCGAGAAATTCAAAATGTACTCAGTAATTTGCAAGTATATAGTAGATGGTTGTTAACTATAGTCATCATGCTATACAATAGAACGCTTGAACTTATCTCTTCCATCTGAGATTTTGTATCCTTTGACTAACATCTTGCTAGACCAATCTCCTAGCTCCTGGAAACCACCATTTTGCTTCTATGAGTTCAACTTTTTTGGATTCCATATATAAATTATATTATGTGGTATTTGTCTTTCTGTTCCTGACATTTCTCTTAACATAGGTTCTCAAGGTTCATTTATGTCGTCATCAAGAACAGGATTTCCTTCCTTTTTATGGCTGAAGGATTTTCCATTGTGTGTATATACTACATTTTTTTTATTCATTCACTCAACATTTACCATACTAAGAGAAGAAAGCAACTCCTCTGATTAATGAATGGAATCCTCTAAAAACTTCAATACACATATATGAACTTTCAGAAGCACTCTTATTAAACTGGGAAAAAGAGAAGGACGCCCTCTTTCACAGTGTCTACCCAGCATCATCTTTAGGATCTAGCCAATACAATAAATCAGAAAGGAAAAGTTACATATAGTTAATAAATCACCTAACCGTATATTTTACAGGAAATATAATTTTTATTCCAAGAGTCAATGTACTCAGTTGTGGTAAAAAAAACAGTTACAAGAATTCTATAAGGCATCCAGGATCAAAACATAACAATTTTCACATATGTGTCAACTATTAGGTTGGTGCAAAAGTAATTGTGGTTTTTGAAAGTAACTTGGCGAAAACCACAATGACTTTGCACCAACCTAATACAATCAACAGTTGTGGGAAGAATTTTAACTTTTCACTCTATGTTTGTACCGTTTTAGTGTTTATGTGCATGTATGTTGTAGTTTATATGTAGGTATTACTCATGTAAAAATTAGTTTGATGCTTGCTTTAGCAGCATATATACTAAAATTGGAATAATATGGAGATTAGCATGGCCCCTGTGCAAGGATGACATGCAAATTCATGAAGTGTTCCATATTTTTCCTATGAGATAATCATCTTCAGGGTCCTGGAGACCCTCAAGGTGGGCTGGGTGGTGGAATGAGAGGCCCTCCCAGTGGAGGCATGGTGCAGAAACCAGGATTTGGAGTGGTAACGGGGATTGCTCCACGGCAGTCAAACTTCGTGGATCTTCAGGCAGCCATACAAACCGTATTTCCTACAGAATGGTGAATTTCTTCAACCAGCCATCATGGAGTATGACCCCAGTGTGTTAACTGCTTACCTTTGTGTGTTTTAAAAAAATCAACCTGGTTGCTGTCTGGAGAACAAATATAAGGAGAAAAAATGAAGGCAAAGGGATTTTAGATGACTGGTTTAGAAGCCTATGAATTGGAGTAAAGCGAAGGAAGACATGAAGATAGAGACAACTGGGTGTGTTTTACTTTAAAATTAGAATTGACATATTTTGCTTATATGAACTATAAGCATGAATGAGTTATTAAGTATAACTCACATATTAAAAGGGAAACAACTGCATGGATGTTAAGGTTATCAGGTAGGCACAACCCTGAATACAGATGCACTGAGGAGAAAACTAGGAATGCACTAAATATTTGGGAGGAGTTGACACACAGAGAAGGCAGAGTACAATCAGACGGATGAGAGATAGACATGGGGAAAACCATCTCTTCTTTTCTGATATAGACTAATGAGGGAAGCATGGCTACAGATGTGTCATGTTCAACACTGTACCCATTCTACGTGGGTACCCATACAAGCCATACACATTAGAAACAAAGATATTAACTGGTCAGAAGTACAGGTTTTGGAAGCAGACAGGTCTGCTACCAGTATCAACACTGCTGCTTAATATCCGGGTTAGTGACTTGGAGCCACTTATTTAATCTCTCTAAGCATCTATTTCTTCATCTTTATTGAGAAGAATAATACTGGTAGTATTTCCTTCATTACAAGCTTGTGAAGATCACAAAATATACCATATGAACAGGACAAATTATGGTCACTGATACATATGTAATATTCAGTGAAAGTTTTCTATTAGAGTTCTGTATGTCACTATTATGCAAGAAATCCACAAATTGTTATTAGTGTCCATTAAAACATACATTATGAAGCATAAATAAAACTATATAGTATGTTTAACATTGTGCTTGGTCTCACTGAGAAAGTATAATAATAAATAAATTAATACTAAATTAATACTAATTTAATAGTATTGAATTAGATTTGAATTAATTTAAAAAGTAGAATAGTACTGAGTAATTCAGGCTTAAAAATTTTCTATTCTATGATAACTCATTAAGTTAAAGACACCATATAAAATATTTACACATGTATTCCCAGATGAGAGACTCGTAATTTTATCAAAAATGTTAAGATTTTCTGGATAATACATGAATGATGAGGAAACATTTTTTTTTCTATCGGATATAAATTTGGTTTCTTTTTATAATAAAATTTCAATACATTCTATTGTCTTTTTTGTCTTAGCTAAATGAATTACTTCTATTTATAATTCCTCTGAAAATCAGTGAACTTTCTCTAGAGAAATGAAAGATGAAATAGATGATATAGAGAAATATTTAAATAGGAAATGTAAACTGATAGGAGTCACTGTATTCCAGTCTTCTGGTCTGGAATAACAGTAACTAAATTCATTTGGTTAGTTACATATACAGAAAGGAGCAACTAGTCCTGCTTTAGGTGTTATATAATATGTTTATCCACTTCATAATAGTTTGACAGCCACATCCTCTTGATCCCAGTTCAGATATTTGAATAACCCTTTTTTAATTTGATGTTTCATAGGGAATGCTTCATAGTAATGTTTACTAGGGAATGAAATTTGTATTCATTTATAAATTCATCCAATTGACCTATTTGTATTCTGAACAACTGATTTTGTAGATGGAGTTCTATTTTTTCAATATCCAAATTCCATTAGTTCAGGCACAGTTTTACAGTGTTCATACTCCTATATTCTTAGTTAGTAAGTGGATCTGACAGTTTAGCAATAACCAATATTCTGTTCTGCACGTTCGTTCTGTTGCCATGTTACGCTCTTGCTTTTGCAAGACTGTCTTATATTCTTGTGATTCCTAGTCTGTCATGAGCATTTTGCAGTTGAGGAAGTTATTTCCCCAAGAAGTATCAAATCAGGATCTCTGTCTTTTAACTTCAAACATTATGAAAAAAACCCTATGTCAAAATATCGGTTCATTTCATGTAGGAATTTGACTGTATTATTTAGTGCTCTTCTCTTTTAATGTTTAAATTATTATCAAAGTAATTTTAACCATTTGATTTCTTTTGTGCTTTTTTCATTTTAGGTACAATTATTTATTAATATCATTATTTCTTAAGTCATGAGTTATAATGTTCAAACTGCTTTAGATTTAAGTGGAAAGAGGTAAGTTCATTTTCTGTATGTTTTTCTGACTTAAAGCAAACATTTTACTTAGAATAAAATAGAGCACCACTTTATTATAAGCATGGTTAATCTGACCCCCTCTAAATAAAAGAAAGTCTCATCAAAATTATGTTTATTAGATATCATATTTTTAAAGAGTAAAACTGCCTTGGAGACAGTATCTCTGGCCTTGAACTTTACCTCTTTTTGTAATACCCTAGATTTTTCAATGTAATTATTTTTCCTCAAAGCTTCAAACCAAATTACTTAAGAAAAAATATATTACTAAAATAATAATAATATTATGAATATTGTTCAGGAAAGCAAAAGGCATAGAGTATAGTTCTATTTTTTTGCTGTTACTTAGTCATATGTCCCTGCCAGAAATCAGCCTCTGGGAAGGAAGCTTTCTCATCTCTAAAGGTTTTGAATAGACGACTTCTAAAATTACCTTCACATCCAAAAGCCTCTGATTATTTATTCAAGAAAATTGCTTCCTAGGTACAGGAAATCACCTATTTTTTAAAAAAAGATTTAAGAATGAGAATTATAGTCTTTCTTATAATCAACATTCTACTTTACATACGGTATTATCCATTGCTATTTCTAAATTATTTAAAATATTTATATCTTTCCTAATATATCTATTCCAATTGAATATTTTTTGAACCAGTTGTATGATTCTATGTCATTTTACCCACTGTCTGTTAGTATAAATTCTAGATAAAAGCAGGGTGTGTTATAATACCTATGAAGCATTTAATTTCCCAGTGTGGCTTTCTCAATGAGAGTTTTTTATATGAGGAAATTAAGTGAGCTACACAAAATGAAATAATTTTTAGAGCACAGATTATTGATATTAAATATCACAGGACAAAATATATCATTACCTGTCATTATTACAGTGAGCGCAAAATGCTTCCGATATACAAGTGATCAGCTGGATGCAAACTTGAATTTCACCTGAAGAATCTCACAGGAATGGAACTTCACCTCACTAAGCTACTCTTTTTCCTTAAGTCAACTGTTCAAATAGTGAAATTCTTATTACCCAATATGTCATTATTAATACTATTTTATGATCAATTGCTTCCTTCCTAAACCAACTCTTATTTCGCATTTCTTTAGGGCAATGTAATTTCTATCTGGGATGGTAGTTATTTATATACAGGCTGAGAATAAACAATCCCCTACCTTTGCTACTTGCAGAGAGTTGGGGGCGAACCAGCCCTTTTAGGAGTCTAGTGGGACGTTTCCGGGAGAGGCTTGAAGTAAACAAAGTAGTTACTAAAACTCGCTGACATAAAGTTACCTCAAGAACCAAAGAGTAGCTACACACCGAAGAATAGAAAGCACTGAGGGTAAAATGAGAGAAGCAGGATATCAAATGGTCACAGGAGGGTAAATGGCTTGAAACCAGAGAAAAACTAAAAGATAACAAGTTTGAGAGAGCCTGAAAAAAAGTAGGGAGTGAGAGAGAACAAGAACCAGTCTGGAAGCAGAGTAAATGCAACTTCTTCAAGCCATTCCCCATATCAAATTGGATTAAATGCTCTTACTAATGTTGCTCAGAAAGTTCTAGTTTTAAGGCACAGATTGAGAATGAAAATTAGAGCTCCTTAAGCAACATGACATATTTGCCTATGAATCTTTACATTTGAATACCTGAGCTTGGCATATAATGTAATGAAGGACAAGAATTAAATAGAGAAAAATGGAAGGATGAATGGGGATAAAAGATATAGAAAGCAATACTTTAAAAGGCACAGAGAAAACTAAGAAGAAACAGTGAATGTAGCTAAAACTAAAGGGTCTCTAATCTTGTAGATACAAGCAAAACATCAAAGTAAATATTTTGTGCAATATATTTTTAAAGTTTAATTATAATCCCATTAACTGTTCTAGTCCTTAATTTCTACAGTATTTTACAGGTAGCCTAATTTAAACTGAATAATTTAATCTGCTCTTACCACATAACTTGATCCCATGCTTTTTTGTCCAGCCACTAGCTGATAATAAACATGGGAAATAGATATAGAAGTTTATTTTATTATTTTTTCTCAGTTGAATTGTATCAAGTCTCTAGCAGTATGAACTTGTAGCTGTGTAATTCTTTGACTGCCTTAGATTATACTCATAAATCCAAGATAAACATTTGTGATACATGTAATTTTGCACAGACATTTTGTCAAAAGACAAAGTTTGTTAAGCAAAAATCTGGAACAATTTTTTTAAATTGTGTTTTGAATGAGATAATATAATTGGATTAGTAGTAATTAGGAGAAAGATAACCTGGTATAATTTTGAATCAAAAATTTTCACTTTTTAAACTTTCATTTTAAAAAATCATTTATTGACTATATCATCTATAAAATTTTTCAGCTATAAAATTGGAATACTAGCATTTGTTTCGGATACTTCAGAATGTCATTTTTAAGAACCTATGAGTAAGGTTCTTAATAAAATGGAAACGCATTATGAACTACTTAAAATGTTACGCAAATTAAGATCAAATACTTAACTATTATTGGCATGTCACAGATACTTCAAAGAAACTCTAGTAGATTTAAGGATGCATATTTATTTTAAATCCAGTTAAATGTATTTGTTCCTCGTTATTGTTAATGGATTAAAAAACATTGAATACTCATTTTTATAGCTAATAATTGTTTTAATTTACAAAAACTTGCATCTGTACAAGTCATTCAAACATTTATATCATTATATATTCCCTTCAGTTATGTTCCAAATATTAACTGTAGCCCTACATAAAATTTATATCAGAAAGTCTATCACAAATTTCTGATTTTATTTTTAATATTTTTCTACAAGTTTATAGAGTGCAAAATAATTTATAAGTGGTGGTAGGTCATGAATCGACATCTCTTTAAAAAAAGGCATACAAATACCCAAGAGGTGGACGAAAAAATGCTCAACATCACTAGTCATTAGAGAAATGCAAATAAAAACCACAATGAGATATTGTCTTACCCAGTCAGAATGGCTATTACTAAAAACTTAATGACATTCTCTGGCATGGACTATGCAATTTATTTTGGCATGTACCTAATATTAAAAAATGAAGCATAAGCTTACTATCAGAGTGATTATTTCCATTTTCATTTAAAAATACTTATCTAAGCTTGTATATGTAAGTTACAAAAAAGATAAAATATCATCATTGATATTTAAAATCTCAGATAAATATTTTATCTTTTTTGTTGTTGTTATTTTTGTTGCTAGCACCTCTCTCCACCTCCATGTATTCACTTGAAATAGCCTAGGTCAATAGCTGCAGGATTTTTTTTTTCATACCCCAGTGGCATGTGGAACCCCAGCGAGACAGAACCCTTCACTCCCCTGGAAAGGGGGCTGAAGCCAGGGAGCCAAGTGACTGGTCTCGCTCAGCAGGTCCAGCTCCCACAGAGCCCAACAAGCTAAGAACCACTGGCTTGAAATTCTCACTGCTAGCACAGCAGTCTGAAGTTGACTTGGGATGCTTGAGTTTGGCAAGGAGAGGAGCGTCCACCATTACTGAGGCTTGAGTAGACAGTTTTCCCCTGAAAATGCTAAGGAGGCCAGGAAGTTCAGACTCGGCAGAACTCACCACAACTCGACAAAGTGGCTGTGGCCAGACTGCCTCTCTAAACGCTTCTTCACTGGGCAGCGCATCTCTGAAAAAAAGGCATCAGCCACAGTAAGGGACTTATAGATAAAACTCCCATCTCCCTGGGACAGAGCACCTGGCAGAAGGGGTGGCTGGGGACACAGCTTCAGCAGACTTAAATGTTCCTGCCTGCTGGCTCAGAAGAGAGCAGCAGATCTTGACAAGGAGAATTCTCACAGCACAGCACTCGAGCTCTGCTAAGGTACGGACCGCCTCCTTGAGTGGGTCCCTGACCCCTTTGCCTCCTGACTGGGAGAGATCTCCCAGCAAGGGTTGACAGACACTTCATTCAGGAGAGCTCTGGCTACCATCAGGACAGTGCCCTTCTGGGATGAAGTTTCCAGGGAAAGGAGCAGGCAGCAATCGTTGCTGTTCTGCAAGATCTGCTGGTGACACCTAGGCAAACAGGGTCTGGAGTGGACCTCCAGCAAACCACAGCAGACCTGCAGGAGAGAGGCCTGACCATTAGAATAAAAACTAACAAAAAGAAAGCAATAACACCAACATTAACAAAAAGGGACATCCACCCAAAAACCCCATCCAAAGGTCATCAGCCGCAAAGATCAAAGGTGAATAAATCCATGAAGATGAGGAAAAAAACAGTGCAAAAATGCTGAAAATTCCAAAAACCAGAATGCCTCTTTTCCTCCAAAGGATCACAACTCCTCTCTAGCAAGAGAACAAAGCTGAATGGAGAAGGAGTTTGATGAATTGACAGAAGTAGGATTCAGAAGGTGGGTAATAACAAACTCCGCTGAACTAAAGGATCACATTCTAACCCAATGCAAGGAAGCTCAGAACCTTGATAGAAGGACATAGGAGCTGCTAACAAGAATAACTAGTTTAGAGAAGAACATAAATGACCTGCTGGAGCTGAAAAACACAACACGAGAACTTCGTAAAGCATACACAAGTATAAATAGCCAAATCAATCAGGCAGAAGATAGGAAATCAGAGATTGAAGATCAACTTACTGAAATAAAGTATGAAGACAAGTTTAGAGAAAAAAAGAATAAAAGAATGAACAAAGCTTCCAAGAAATATGGGACTATGTGAAAAGACTAAACCTACAATTCATTGGTAGACCTGAAAGTCATGGGGAGAATGGAACCAGACTGGAAAACACACTTCAGGATTTTATTGAGGAGAATGTCCCAAACCTAGCAAGACAGGCCAACATTCAAATTCAGGTAGTACAGAGAAAACCACTAAGATACTCCTTGGGAAAAGCAACCCCAAGACACATAATCAACAGATTCTCGAAGGTTGAAATGAAGGGAAAAAAATGTTAAGGGTGGCCAGAGATAAAGGTCAGGTTAACTACAAAGGGAAGCCCATCAGACTAATAGTGGATCTCTCTGCAGAAACCCTACAAGCCATAAGAGAGTGGGGGCCAATATTCAATATTATTAAAGAAAAGAATTTTCAACCCAAAATTTCATATCCAGCCAAACTAAGCTTCATAAGCAAAGGAGAAATAAAATCCCTTATGGACAAGCAAATGCTGAGGGATTTTTGTCACTACCAGGCCTGTATTACAAGAGCTCCTGAAGGAAACACTAATTATGGAAAGGAAAAACCTGTACCAGCCACTGCAAAAACATGCCAAAATATGAAGACCAATGGCACTCTGAAGAAACTGCATGAACCAGTGTGCAAAATAACCAGCTAGCATCATAATGACAGGATCAAATTCACACATAACAATATTAACCCTAAATGTAAATGGGCTAAATGCCCCAATTACAAGACACAGACTGGCAAATCAGATAAAGATCAAGACCATCAGTGTGCTGTATTCAGGAGCCCCATCTTACATGCAAAGACACACATAGGCACAAAATAAAGGCATGGAGGAATATTTACCAAGCAAATGCAAAGCAAAAATAAAAAGCAGGGGTTGCAATCCTAGTCTCTGATAAAACAGACTTTAAATCAACAAAGATCAAAAAAGACGAAGAAGGGCATTACATAATGGTAAAGGGGTCAATGCAACAAAAAGAGCTAACTACCATAAATATACATGCACCTAATAGAGGAGCACCCACATACATAAAACAAATTCTTAGAGACCTACAAAGAGACTTAGACTCCCACACAATAATAATGGGAGACTTTAACACCCCACTCTCAATATTAGACAGATCAACAAGACAGAAAATTAACAAGGATAATCAGGACTTGAACTCAGCTCTGGATCAAGCAGATCTAATAGACATCTACAGAACTCTCCAGTCCAAATCATCAGAATATACATTTTTCTCTGCACCATATGGCATCTATCCTAAAATTGACCACATAATTGGAAGTAAAACACTCCTCAGCCCATGCAAAAGAACAGAAATCATATCAAACAACTCTCAGACCACAGTGCAATCAAATTAGAACTCAGGATTAAGAAACTTACTCAAAACCTCGCAACTACATGGAAACTGAACAACCTGCTTCTGAATGACTACTGGGTAAATAACGAAATTAAGGCAGAAATAAAGAAGTTCTTGAAAACCAATGAGAACAAAGAGACAATGTACTAGAATCTCTGGGACACAGCTAAAGCAGTGTGTAGAGGGAAATTTATAGCACTAAATCCCCATATCAGAAAGCAGGAAAGATCTAAAATTGACACCCTAACATCACAATTAAAAGAACTAGAGAAGCAAGAGCAAACAAATTCAAAAGCTAGCAGAAGACAAGAAACATCTAAGATTAGAGCAGAACTGAAGGAGATGAGACATGAAAAACCCTCCGAAAAACCAATAAATCCAGGAGCTGGTTTTTAAAAGATTAACAAAATAGATAGATTGCTAGCCAGACTAATAAAAAAGAGAGAAGAATCAGAGACACAATAAAAAATGACAAAAAAGTGTTATCACTGATCCCACAGAAATACAAACTACCATCAGAGAATACTATAAACACCTCTATGCAAATAACCTAGAAAATCTAGAAGAAACGGATACATTCCTGGACACATACAACCTCCCAAGACTAAATCAGGAGGAAGCTGAATCTCTGAATAGAGCAATAACAACAAGAAAAAGTCAGAGCCAGACAGATTCACAGCCTATTTCTGCCAGAGGTACAAAGCAGAGCTGGTACTATTCCTTCTGAAACTATTCTGAACAATAGAAAAAGAGGGTCTCCCCCCTAAATTACTTTATCAGCATCTTCCTCATGCCAAAACCTGGCAGAGACACAACAAAAAAGAAAATTTCAGGCCAATATCTCTGATGAAAATAAAATAAGATACTGGTGAATTGAATCCAACAGCACATCAAAAAGCTTATCCACTATGATCAAGTCAACCTCATCCCTGGCATGCAAGGCTGGATCCATATATGCAAATCAATAAACGTAATCCATCACATAAACAGAAGCAATGACAAAAACCACAGGATTATCTCAATAGATGGAGAAAAGGCCTTCAATAAAATTCAACACCACTTTATGCTAAAAATTCTCAGCAAACTAGGTATTGATGGAACATACCTTAAAATAATAAGAGCTATATATGACACACCCACAGCCAATGTCGCAGTGAATGGGCAAAAGCTAGAAGTATTCCCTTTGAAAACTGGCACAAGACATGGATACCCTCTCTCAACTCACCACTATGATTCAACATTGTATTGGAAGTTCTGGACAGGGCAATCGGGCAGGAGAAAGAAACAAAGTGTATTCAAATAGGAAGAGAGGAAGTCAAATTATTTCTGTTTGCAGATGACATGATTGTATGTTTAGAAAATTCCATCATCTCATCCTAAAATCTCCTTAAGCTGACAAGCAACTTCGGCATAGCCTCAGGATACAAAATCAGTGTGCGAAAATCACAAGCATTCCTATACACTAAAAATAGACAAGCAGAGAGCCAAATCATGAGCGAACTTGCATTCACAATTGCTACAAAGAGAATAAATTACCTAGGAATACAACTTACAAGAGACGTGAAGGACCTTTTCAAGGAGAACTATAAACTACTCTTCAAGAAAATAAGAGGGAACACAAACAAATGGAAAAACATTCCATGCTCATGGATAGGAAGAATCAATATCATGAAAATGGCCATACTCCTGAAAGTAATTAATGGATTCAATATTACCCCCTCAAGCTACCATTGTCTTTCTTCACAGAGTTAGAAAGAACTACTTTAATTTTCATATGGAACCAAAAAAGAGGCCATATAACCAAGAAAATCCTGGAGGCATCATGCTACCTGACTTCAAACTATACTACAAGGCTACAGTAACCAAAATAGCATGGCACTGGTATCAAAACTGATATATAGACCAATGGGACAGAACAGAGGCCTCAGAAATAACACCATACATCTACAACCATCTGATCTTTGACAACCTGAAAAAAACAAGCTATGGGGAAAGGATTCCCTATTTAATAAATGGTGCTGGGAAAACTGGCTAGTCATATGCAGAAAACTGAAACTGGACCCTTTCCTTACACTTTATACAAAAATTAACTCAAGATGGATTAAATACTTAAATGTAAAACCTAAAACTATAAAAACCCTAAAAGAAAACCTAGGCAATACCATTCAGGGCATAGACATGGGCAAAGACTTCATGACTAAAACACCAAAAGCCATTGCAACAAAAGCCAAAGTTTATAAATGGGATCTAATTAAATCAAAGAGCTTCTGAACAGCAAAAGAAACTATCATCAGAGTGAACAGGCAACCTACCAAATGGGAGAAAATTTTTGCAATCTATCCATCTGACAAAGGTCTCATATCCAGAAACTACAAGGAACTTAAACAAATTTACAAGAATAAAACAAACAACCCCATCAAAACATGGGCAAACGATATAAAGAGACACTCTCAAAACAAGACATTTATGTAGCAGTATTTACAATAGCCAAGACTTGGTACCAACCCAAATGCCCATTGATTATAGACTGGATGAAGAAAATGTGGCACATATACACCATAGAATACTATGCAGCCATAAAAAAGAATGAGTTCATGTCCTTTACAGGAACTTGAATGAAGCTGGAAACCATCATTCTCAGCTAACTAACACAAGAACAGAAAACCAAACACCGCATGTTCTCACTCATAAGTGAGAGCTGAACAATGAGAACACATGGACACAGGGAGGGGAACATCATACCCCAGGGCCTGTTGGGGGGTGGGGGACAAGGGGAGGGAGAGCATTAGGACAAATATCTAATGCATTTGGGGCTTAAAACCTTGATGCAGGTAGATAGGTGCAGCAAACCACCATGGTACGTGTATACTATGTAACAAACCTGCATGTTCTGCACGTGTATCCCAGAACCTAAAGTAAAATTTGTAAAAAAGTAAAATATATGTAAATATATGTATATATAAAATAAAAGCAATAGCCTAGTTCATTTTGTATTTTTCTCTTTTTCAAATGTGTTCACTTTTTAATTTGTTTTTCCAATAAGGACATTATTAAATAAGGGAAAGCTATTTCTGTAGTGTTTTTCCCAAAAATTTTAATATAACATGAAGTCCTTTATTTTTGAGGCTGTATGAGCGTATTTGCCTCACTTATCCCATTTTTCCTGTCACTGGTTTTTAAAAATATTTTGAATGAAAAGCTTTATTCTTCTTATAATCAGTTAACTTTTTACATTTTTATTATGAAAATATAAAATTATATATAAAGTAATATGATACTCAGTGTGTACCTATGCTGAGAATAAACTAGTGTTTACAATTTGCCATATTTGTTTCAGATATCTTTTTTTGAAATAAAATGCAGTATTAGAGAGTCTAATAAAGCCCCACTGCTTTCCTTCACACTCAACAGTCCTGATAAATTAATAATATCGTAATGTTGCTATGCATCATATTCATGTATGTTTTTTAAGTTTTACCTCATTTGATGGTAGCATTAATAAAACATTTGTATTAGTATTTGTAAACAAACATAAATGAGATCATATGGTAAATATTGTTATATACTGTTTGAATTTTTCACATAATATTATGGTTCTGAAATATATACATGTTTAAACATTCAGAAGAAGTTTATTTCAATTAGCCTTTATGGTTCTCTTCTGTGAAAACATCAAATAACTTTGCAGTTCCCTGTTGCAGACAGTAGGGTGCTTTTCATATTTTCATCATTTCAAATAGTAATCAATATCATCTACATGTTTTCATATGTATATACATGTAAATGTACATATATGCCTACAATAGATGTAAGTAGCATTATTGGGGCCTTAGGTAAAGAAATATTTTTAGGATGATTAGATATCAAATTATTCTCCCAAGTTGTTTTAAGTATATACCCACCCTCAACAATATCTAATAAATTTTTTTTCATGCACAGCAGCACTTGTTCATTTTAGACATATAGATTTTTCCAGTGTTAAGAGTGGGCATACATATTTTATTTTAATCTGCATTTCTTTGACTAGAGACATAAGATATCCTCTCCTGAGTCTGTTGTCAAAAATCTAACTTTCCTTTTGCTTCTGAGAATTTTCAAGTTCCATGTAAAACCTTGTTGAATTTTTACTGTGCTTGCTTTTGATTTATTATTTTATTTGGATTTCCGTCTTCATGATATTGAGACTTCCTCAACCTGAACATGTTATATCTCCATTTACTTAGGATTTATTTTAGGTCTTTTGATAAAGTTTTTTTCATATTCCTTATAAAGTTCTTATGCCTATTTTTGTTTTAAATTGATTTGTAGTTTTATATTTATAGCTTTTGTTGCTGTAGTAAATGGTATCTTCTTATTTTTATTACACTTCAAAATTTGTTACAGATACAGAAATGTAATTAGTTTTTATCCAGAAGCTTTGTTTAAATGTTATTAGTTTATTGGGTTTTGTTCATTGAGAGATAATTCTTCATTTTTCTGACATCTAAGGGGATGAATTTTTTATAAACATTTATGCTATACCATCATTCACTATTATAATGGACTAGAGAGAATGATCTTTTAGTGGAGGACAGCCATTGTAATACGTTTCCTTTGGTTCCACCCTACCAAAAGTGTTAAACACAGCAGCATGCCCTTCTCCACCTTTTCACTCTGCTCTCCAGCACAGACCACTGAAAGATAGGAGCCTTGGCCAGCGTGTCTACCTACACTGGGGACTGAAGCTTTTTCTTATATGAATCATCTAGACAGGGAGTGGGTGATGAGACAAGGAGTAAAAGCAGGCTCTTCTGACTCATGCTTTTAGCCATAAAAACCTTTCAGTAACAAAGGCAGTATTTTGACTTCTGTCAATCTCTTTAATGTTCTCAATTGATGCAAAAGTTGTACCCTCTTCAATATCAAGAACTCTAGTAATTTGTCAGAAGATTTTCCTTTAATTTTCTATTTGGAAAATCATCTGTCATTAATGACCATTTTATTTCTCTTTTTGATAACTGTACCTTTTAAAATGTATTCTTGCTATTTTTCACTAGCTAAGACAACTTTCAGGTCAATGTTGAAGACAATCAGAACAGAGGATATTCTATGATTTTTTTTTCTAATTTACAGTGACACTTCTAATATTTTTCATTAAGGTTGAGGTTTGCTATTACTGTTAAAAGCTAAATTAATCTGCCTTAAGGAAATTCCTGTCACTTTCCGGATTTCCAGAAGTAACTGATTTTTACTGCTATTGAACTTTATCAAATCTCTGCGTTCATTTGTTCATGTTGTCATACAAAAATCCTTGTTTAAACTTTGAATATGGGAAGCTATATTAAGGGATGCTCTAATGTTAAGTCATCTTTGTATTCCTGGAATAATGCAATGTCATGAGGATGTATTTTTAAATAATGGCTGGATTCAGTTTAGTAACATTTAATTTAAAAATATTTGTATCTATATTTATAATCACAATTAGTTTATGGCATCTTCATATGATCCTTGTCTGCTTTTGCTATCACAGCTACATTTGCCTCATAAAATGGAATGAGAAAATGATACTTCATTTTTAAGTGCTAAAAGATACAAAATATCTTACTTAAAATAAGCTAAAATAAGTATTTACCATAATCTAGAGATATACAGTTCCAGCTATGCAAGATGCATAGGTTCTAGAGATCTGCTCTATGACGTTGTACCTACAGTTAATACTACAGAGTGAGCTTAAGAGTTTATCGAAGACAAATTACATGTTAAGTACTCTTACCGCCATTAAAATTTAAAAAATGAAAGCAAATGAAACAAAATATAATTAAAAATAAATAAAATCATCTAGTTCCTGTGTTATATAGGGACGAATTTTTAAATTACAAATTATAGTAATATTTAGATTCTTGAATTTTTGTTTATCCTTGGATCTTAAACTATCTGGTAAACTATCCCTTATATTCACGTCTTTAACATATTAGCACAATACTATACACAATATTTTCTAGTAATATTTAAAATTGTTGTCACATCTGTAATCAATGATTTTTATTCTCTTATTTCTTCTGTCTCTCCTCGTTTTTATTTCTTGAAAAATCAGTCTTGCTGGGAATGTACATATTTTATTAGGCTAATCAAAAAATCTGCTTTGGGTTATGTTAGTCTTCTCTGTTGTTTCTGTACTTTCTATTTGTAAGGTTCTGCTCTTATATTTTTATTTGCTTTTTTTATGCAAGAATGCACTGCTTCATTTCTAAACTCCTGGGTTGCAAAACTAGCACACTATCGACTTTTTAACACAGGTACTTAGCATGCATGTCTCTTTATAAATATTCTTTAATTGCACACTGTAAGTTCAGGAATGTACCATGTTATGTGTTGACATTGAGATCTAAGTATTTCATATTTATTATAGCTAATTATTTTTCATTTACAATGTAGAAATATATTTTTAAATTTTAACTTCATGTATGAATATTTGATTACTTACTAGCACTAAACGATATTTTATTTCATAGATGTCAAAGAATGAAGTCTATCAGCTTTTATTCTATGATAATTGTTAAGGTTTGTATTTTCTTTATGACATAGAAATTGTTAGTTTTTCTAAATATTCTAAAATATTTTAAAGTACATGTTCTATTTAGTGGGTAGGAAAAAATATATATATTCAGTAATATCTTTTATTAAAACCTTAAAATTATTTGTATTTTTTTTAAATAACAGAGACAGAGCGTTAAGGTTTCTATTTGAAAACTATAAACACACACACACACACACACACACACACACACACACACACACACAGACACTTGACCCTTAAACAACACAGGGCTTAGGGGTGCCATTCTCCTATGTAGTTGAAAATGCCTGTGTAACTTTTATGTCTCCAAAACCTTAACTACTGACAGCCTACTTTTGACAAGAAGCCTTACTGATAACACATGCAGTCAACTAACACATACTTTGTATGTTATGTGTATTGTATACTGTATTCTTACAATGAAGTAAACTAAAGAACAAAATGTTAAGAAAATCATAAAAAGACATATTTACTATTCATTAACTGGAAGCGGATCATTATAAATGTCTTCATCCTCGTTGTCTTCATGCTGAATAGGCTGAGAAGGAAGAGGAAAAGGAAAACTGAGTCTTGCTCTCTCAAGGGTGGCAGAGGCAAACGAGATGAAGGATGTGGAAGGGGAGGCAGGAGAGGTAGGCATACTGAGCATCACTTTTATTGAAAAAAAAATTCATGTGTAAACAGACCTGCTCAGTTCAAATTCATGCTATTCAAAGGTCAACTACATATATGTGTGTGGGTGTTTGTGTGTGTGCATCTCCATCTCTCTCTCTCTATATATATATTTATGTGACCTGGGGATATACAAGTTAAGCATTTTTATACTTTATTGATTATTTATTTATTACCTTTAGATAGTACACTTCTTTCTGCTTACAACTTAATTTGTTTGCCTGTAACTTCAATTGTTAATTTATGTGGATTGATTTCTACTAACACATGATGTGTTATTTATTTTTATATTTTCTTTTGAATCATTTGGATTAATTCAGCCTTATTTTTAGTTTTCTTTGTTCTCTTTCACCTTACTGTTTTGAAAATTATGCATTCAACTTATTTCAGTGTTTATCTTTAAACTTTAAAAAGACATATCAACAATTTCTAATGTTAATCTATATTTCTTTATTTCCTCTGACTATATGGAATTCCATGTACTTCAGTGGCCAGCAGGCATTTCCATTATCCATATTGTGTACTCTTTGGGTTATTATTATTATTATAAAATTAAAATTCATTTAGAAAAAGCCTGCTTGCTAGAATTACCCTCTGTTAGTATTTTTCTACAAATATGTATATTTTACCTCTACTCTTTATAGCTTTTAAGTTGAAAAAAAGTAAAAGTATAGAGCAGTGGCATAAATACTACAAAAACTTTGGGATATACTTTACTCAGATTCTTCACTTCTTTTTTTTTTTTTCTTTTTGAGACGGAATCTTGCTCTGTTACCAGGCTGGACTGCAGTGGCACGATCTCAGCTCACTGCAACCTCCGCCTCCCAGGTTCAAACAATTCTACTGCCTCAGCCTCCCGTGTAGCTGGGATTACAGGAGCCCACCACCGTGCCCGGCTAATTTTTTGTATTTTAGTAGATACAGGGTTTCACCATGTTGTCCAGGATGGTCTCAATCTCCTGACCTCATGATCCTCCCGCCTTGGCCTCCCAAGGTGCAGGGATTACAGAAGTGAGCCACTGAGCCCGGCCACAGATTCTTCACCTTAAAGGCCTGTGATCTCATTCGAAATCACAAATCATCAAAGTCAAAAAAGTAATATTTACTTATTACTACTCATCTAATCAAAACCTCTATTTAAATTTTGTCAGTTTTCTCTAGAATGTCATGTATATTTAGAATCGAATTCAAGATATCATGTTGAATTTATATGTTTCTTACCCTTCTTCAATTTAAAATTATTTCTGTCTTGTTTATCTCTCATGAACTTGACATTTGTGGTTTTAATTTCCACTTGCCTAGTGACTAACAGTGTTGAGCATCTTTTTATTTGCTAATTGCTTTCTGTGTCTTCTTTGGTGAAGAACCTGTTCAAGAATTTCACACATTTTTATTGTCCTGCTTGATTATTTTTAATTATTGACATTTGAGGGTTCCTTATCAAATAAGTGTTTTGCAAATATTTTATGCTACAATGAGACTTAGTCTTAAAAATATCTTCAAAAAAACAGAAGCTTTTTATTTAAATCAAGACAAATTAGTCATATTTAAAAAATGATTTAAGCTATTTTTATCATGTATAAGAATAGTTTTCTAATTCCAAGTTACAAAAATATTCTACTATAATATATTTTAGAAGTCCTATGTTTTAGGCTTCACATTTGTGTCTTTGTTCCATTTGGTGATAATTTATGTATGTGGAGCAAAGGATAAATATAATTTTATAATTTACATATGGATAGCCCTATAGGTATATTTTTATTTATTCAACATTATTGGTTGAAATAAATATTTTTCTCTCCTTTGAATTAACTGAATGCCTTCGTGGAAAATCAGTTAAATATACATGTGCAGGCCTATGTCTGAACTTTCTCTTCTATTTCATTGATCCATTGTATATCCTTGTATATTTACTGTCTTGATTACTGTAGTTTTAAGTCTTGAAATCAGATAGTGTGAGTTCTCTAAATTTGCTCTTCTGTTTAAAAATTGTTTTGTCTGTTGCACTTTTCTTTATTAATGACATACAAATATGTATTTACAATTAAATTAATGTATGTTAATCAATTTATGGATTTCTATAATATAAAATGCCTGCTAAGATTTTAATTATGATTACATTGAATATTTAGATTAAATTGGAGAAAATTAATAAAACAATACTATTGAGTCTTTCAGTTTATGAGTTCAGTATACCTTTATATTTATTTAGGTGTTATGTCGTTACTATCTTCAGTGTTTTATAGTTTTCAACAGGAAAACCTTGCCCATATGTTTTTAAATATCAAAGTATTTTACTTTTATGACACTGTGGTAAATTGTATTATTTTAAAATATTTTTTCAGTTGTGCCTCTTTAGTATATAGAAATACAGTAAATTATTTTTATATTTTTTTATTTTATCCTGTCCTTTGCTACACATATTTACTAGTTTCAGAATGTTTTGTAAAACATTTAGGATTTTCTTCCTAGCCAATCATGTCATTTGTAAATAAAGATAATTTTAATTTTTCTTTCAAGTTAGTTCCTTCTTGGATCTTTAGTATGATGTTGAGTATGAGTGGTAACAATGAACATCCATGCCCTGTTCCCAAACTCAGGGTGCAAGTATTAAATCTTTCTCTATTAAACATATTGGAATCTATAGGTTTTTGATGATATCTTTCTTCAGTTTGAAGAAGTTTCTTTTAAATCTTGTTTTACTTAGTTTTATCATGAAGGAGTGTTGAATTTGTATTGAGTTCAAAATAGTTTCTAATTTCTGTTTTGCCTCATGAGTTTTTGGAGAGTGTTGTTTATTTACCAAATATTTTCTAGTTTTTCAGATATCTATGTAACAAATTTCAACAAATGTGAAGGAATTAAAGTCATACAAGGTACCCAAAGTAAGTTCTTCCACCAAAATGGAATCAACTCAGAAACAAAAATATGATATCTAGACACACACATTATATATATTGACTATATATATATATTTACAAATATATATTTACATACATGTATGTGCCAAAGTAGAAATCTTTTTTATTTATTTATTTATTTTTGAGATGGAGTTTCACTCTTGTTGCCCAGGTTGGAGTTCAGTGGCGCAATCTCAACTCACTGCAACCTCTGCCTACCAGGTTCAAGTGATTCTTCCACTTCAGCCTCCTGAGTTGCTGGGATTACAGGTGCCTGCCACCACGCCTGACTAATTTTTTTGTACTTTTAGTAGAGATGGAGTTTCATCATGTTGGCCACGCTGGTCTCAGACTCCTGACCTCAGGTGATCTCCCTGTCTCGGCCTCCCAAAGTGCAGGGATTACAGGCGTGAGCCACTGTGCCCTGCCCAAAGTAGAAATCTTAAGAGAAATAAGAAAGTATTTTAAACTGGCAGATAGGAAAAATACGTATCAATTTTGTGTGATGCAGTAAAGTCATACTGAGAGGGAAATTTGTAGCTTTAAATGCTTGTATTTATGAATGAAGAAAGTCTAAAATAATTGACGTAAGTCTCCACCTTAAGGAATCATAAAAAGAAGACCACAGTAAGCCAAAGCAAATTTTTAAAAATGGAAATAAGAACATAAAACAAAGAAATAGAAACAACAACAAAAACAAAAACAGAATTGGTTTCTTTGGAAACAGTATAAATAAAACAAGATGTAATCTTGCAAAATATTAATCAACAGAAAGGAAAGAAGTGATAAACAGAACAACGCAAAACAGAGAACAAAATAGAAAAAAGAAAATGCAGAATGAAATGACAAACTTAAACCCTAATATATTGATTATTACTTTAAATATAATATTCTAAATACATTAATTAAAAGTCAAAAATTGAGAGAATGAATTTAAAAATAACAGCTATATGCTGACTACAATAAATTTACTTCAAACACAATCGGTATAGGTAGGTTGACAGTAAAGGGTGGAAAAATATATACTAATATTAATAAAAATGGTTTTAAAGCAATAATTATTTTATTAATATCAAGTGAAGTAATTTCAAAGCAAATAAATTACTAGGAACAAAGAGAGATATTACCCAATTCCTTTCAAAGAGAGATATTACCCATATTCCTTTCTGTTGATTACCCAATGATAAAAGGATCAATCAATGAAGAAGACATAGCAATCTTAAATATATATAAACTAAAAGGAAGCTTCAAAATATATGAAACTACAACTGATAGAGCTATAAGGAAAAATATACTAATTCTTAATTATTGTTGGGGATCTGAGCACTCCTCTCTGACAATTACTAAAACTACTAGACAAAAAAGAAAACAGCAAATATGTAGATAAACTAAACTATGCTATCCAATGATAAGATCTGGTTGATGTTGATGAGCACTCCAAACACAGCAAAGTACACATTCTTATCAATGGCTCAATGAACATTCACTACAAAAGACAGTATCCTGGGTCACAAAAAAGTCTTCACAAAGTTAAAGAACTGAAATTATGCAAAATGTGTTCTCTGGATGTTATGAAATTAAACTAGGGATAAATAACAGAAAAACAGGAAGTGTTTCCAAGTATTTGGAAATACGTGGAAATTTAAAAAGCACGTTTCCAAACAATATATAGGTCAAAGAGGAAATCTCAAAGGAAATTTAAAAATACATAGAACTGAATGAAAATTAAATACCACCTATCAAAATTTGTGGAATACAAGTAAGCAGTGCTAAAAGTCAAATTTACAACACATTTGCTTATATTACAAAAAAGATTTCAAATAAATAATTTTAGTATCTACTTCAAAAACACAGAAAAACAAGAGTAAATCTAAAGAAAGAAGAAAGGAAAAAATAAAACTCAAAAAGTGGATATAAATTAATAGCAGAAAAAAGTTTTAAAAAGTTAATGAAACCCAAAGCAGATTTTTGGAAAAAATCCATAAAATTCATAAACTATTAATAAGACTGATAAAATAAAAGAAAAAGGACACACATGTCAAATATCTGGAATGAAATAGGATATATCACTACAGATCCTGCAATCATCAAAAGAATAAACAAGGAATACTGCAAACGACTTTATCTTCATAAATTCAGTAACGTAGAAGTAGACTAATTACTCAAAAAGTATAAATTACCAAACTTCTACAACAATAAATAAATAACTGGAATAATCTTATAACCATTAAAAATACTGAAAATGTAATTCAAAAACCTCCAAGAATAAAATTTTTAAACCCAGATGTCCTCTTTTGAGAATTTTGCTAAATACTCAACAGAGAATTAACACAAATTTTATACACTGTTTTCCAGAAAGTAGAAGAGAATAATTCCCAATTAATTGTGTGAGGTAATATAACATTGATGCCAAACCAAAGACAGTACAAAAAGAAAACTACAAATATCTCTTGTGAACTTAGATATAAATATCCTTAAGAATTAACAAATTAGACCCACCAATGCATAATAAGAATTATACAACATGAGCAACGACCAGTGGAATACAGCAGAAGTGAGGCTAGGTCAATTTTCAGGCCCAAGACTTAAAAAAACAAAACAACAATAACGAAATGGCAATATCCACTTGCTGTGTCTTGGAACTTCCTCATGAAATTCAGCCACCATTTTTTAAGGAAGATCAAGTAGCCTACAGAGAAGACCATATCGAAAAATCTAAATTCCCTGGCCCTCAATCTCTGTAAAGACTTTCACAGTCAGAAGCAACTTGTAAACCCTGTGAGTGAGTTATCTTAGAAATGAATCCAGTAGTCTTCAGTCAGTTCATCCCAGCTGACATTGTATGAATCTGAAATGTGCTTTTCTTCCTGAGTCTTGCAGATACATGAACTAATCAAATTATTAGTCTTGTTCTAAGAAAAGAAGAAAGCAGCTACCACTGCTGTTAAGGAAATAAAAAGACAACCGATAAACTAAGAAAAAAAAATTGAAACCATTTTTCCAACAAATGACTTGTATTCAAACTATAAAAAGAACCCTCAAAAATCATTTAAAAACAAATAATTATAATTTTTAAATGGCAAAAGATAACAGTGACTTCATCCAGGGAGACATATGGAAAGCAAATAGACACACGAACAGATGCTCAACATCATCACTCATTAGCAGAATGCAAACTTAAGCCACAGATACCATTACACAATTGCTACAATATCTAAATTAAATATGATTAATGCATCCAATAATTCCAAATGCTGACGAGGAAGCAAACTGATGTAGAAACTGTCCATTATATTTTCTTCTTCTGAAGAGTATTGATCTTGATTTCAATGTTTGAGTAAGCTGGTAACTCGGCTGAACTCAAACTGTAAAACTCTGTCCCCTTGTGACAGTAAGCAACTCAAATTTCAGTTTTATTTAGCCTTAGATGAATGGAGGTTGCCCTACATTGCACAATTTAGGGATCATCCAGAGAATATAGTATGTAGCCTGAATACAAGTCATTTGTTGGATATGTGATTTACAGAGTTTATGCACAGAATTTGTGACTCTACTTTCTCTCTCCTTACTTGGATTTTCCTCTTTACTCTCTGGCTACCATGTTTGCCCTTGTGGCTGACCTCTGGAGGCCAACCAGAGGCCAGTCACAAGGACAAACACTGTAGCACTCTCTGCCAATAAGACTGCAGGTTTTCCACTGGATTTGGACCCACCTCAAATGGTGCAGACTGGTATTCAACTTTAAGAGCAAAATAAAGAAGAATTTCACACGATAACACTCTTTTCTTCAAAGTGTTGACTTTCATCCAGACTTTATTTACTCTTTAGATGATTTTTTAAAATATTTTGTCTGGAGTTTGTAATTATTAACTGTGGGAGAGCTCATTCGATGGACAACATTTTTTTCCATATCTCAGTCTTCCTCACTTTAATCGGATGATCGCATTGCTTTTAACTCCAAGTACCTGACCTTTTCTACAACCTTTTCACCAGAAGGAATTCCATATTTTTCAACTAAGACGATCTGTGAGATTTTGTAACCATGTATCAGCTTTGTATATTTTTAGAAAATGATTTAAGGTCTTTTAAAATCTTGTATGAACTTACTTTTCCAAATTTATTTCCTGACACTCCACAACATACAGGATATTTTTTGAGAACTCACTGCTTCTGAAATTCGCGGTATAATTTTACTCACTTACACCTCTTTGCTGACTAATTCTGTAGTTAGAAAGATCTTTCTGTCAGTCTGAAAAAAAATCCATTTGTTTAGTTCAGATGTAAGTATCCCACCTGCAAAAATATTTTTCTCATATATGCCTCCAAAGAATACTTACTCTTTCTTTGGCAAAAACTTACTACATTGTATGATGGTTTGTACTAAACGTATCTGGATTCTTCAGTAAATCATCCCTTCTTGAACAGTTATTCATCTTTGTGCCACAATGGCACCTAGTAGAGCTTCTGTCACATGGCGAGTGCTTGATGAATGAATATTTTAACCTATATTCCTACACATTTTTCCCACAGCTTTTTGGCTAGATGGCTTTTTACCTTCTTCCCAAACACAGCTTTTTCCCTTACTAGATACTCTGATATTTCAAACATTAACTTTTAGTTTACCTTTCTGGCCCTGACATAATATTTTTCTTTGATTTTACATGTGCTTATGCACACAACTAGCCTTTGAAACTCACCCATGCATGGTCTTTTCCTGCTCCTGATATATGCCTGTTCTAACTTGGAATTCAGCTTTCCCTGATCCACAAACTGTATTTGTAGAATATTTTACCTTCCCAAATAAGGCAGGGGTCTAAAAACTTGAATATAATCAAAACTCCAAGCACTCACAATAAAAGCAACTCACATCTTCTCTCACCCAATATAGAGCTTTAAAACAGGTTAGTAATTTCTTTATTACAGGGTGGGTTTAGTAAGTCATCCAGGTGTAGTGACAGGATTATAGTAATTACCATGTTTGCTCAGTCATGTTTTCTCTTCCAGTGACTTTTTGATATTCATGCAGCTGCATGGGTTCTAAATTTTTGTTGGTGTTCATCAAAGGTATTAATTGAATAATCAATGCTCTTCATGAAAAAGGCCTGCCTTTGTGTCATGTGAATTAACATCCAGAAAGTAAAAAGAATCATAGATATTTCACTGTCTGAATGAAGACTTATTTCCAAGGTAAAATTGAATTTGACTGAAAAAAAATTGAGCAATAAAGTATTTTATTTTCCATTAAGTTATTGCAAGGAATTTTTGGCAGCAATACAAAAGGGATTCTCAGTAGGGTTTGGGCCCAGGAGTCTAGATGAGCAGGAAGAGACTACAGCAGATTTTACACTGGAAAGAAACCCAAGCAGCCGGCAGCCCAAGAGGGACTTAGTTACTGTCTTGGAGTAGGCAGTGTAGTCAGCAAACACAGGGACTGTCCAGTCAGCAGAACCTATGTCCATCAGACAGGAAGTAGATTGATTGCAAATGTGGTCTCAATTATTCCCCTTCCTTTGTCCACAAACCTGTCACTTGATAGGTTTTTCCATTAAGAAGTGGAGTCTATTTACCTACCGATGCTTTCTAAAATGGCCTTGTAATTATCCCTGCCTGTAAAATGTGGTGAAAGTGACAGTATGTCAGTTCTAGACTTAGCCCTAAGAGATCTTGTGTGCTTTTCTTTGTTCTCAAACTTGAAAAATCAACATGAGAAAAAGAGGTTAACCAGCTGGATGATATGAGACATATGGCTCCCTCACTCTCTGGACACCAGAAAATAACTGCTAGAACTCCAAAGCTGTGAGGTCGATCTAGATAAGTCTTCCCTTAGCCATCGTGCCAGCTGAGCACATATGTAAGAATTAGCCTAAACAAAAGAAATCAAGCCTGGACCAGATTAGAAGTCTCCTAGTGGAGCTGAATAATTGGAAATTAATTAATTACTAATTAATTAATTATGTATCCCACTGACATTTTATGATTCTGGTAATGCCTAAATAACATAGTGAGACACAGTTGAAAATCAACACAGGTACTATGCATTTAGATAGCATCTGGAATGCAGAAGATTTTCCTAGTAACTTTTAATGAAAAACATGTGTAAACTTTTATCTTGGCACGAAACGTTTTATCCTTTTGTTTTGTTTAATTCATTTAATCAGTAGAGGGAGTTCTGGTATCAAAGGTAGTCATATGCCTGCTAGCAAATTTTCTCCTTAACTTAAATATGGAGATCTGACTCTACATCTTTACATTAGACAGAATCAAAAAGCTGGCAGTCCAGCTACATTTGGTAAGGTGAGTCTTTGAGGGCTGTGCATAGACATGAGAGCCTAGATCCCAGCCAAAAATCAGGCAGCAGCAGGACTGGGAGAGGCAGGTTACCTTATTGGTTATTAATCTAAAGAATTATAGTAACAGGAGGCTGGGCGTGGTGGCTCACAACTGTAATCCCAGTACTTTGGGAGGCCGAGACAGGCGGATCATGAGGTCAGGAGTTCGAGACTAGCCTGACCAACATGGTGAAACCTTGTCTCTACTAAAAATAAAAAATAAATAAATAAATAAATAATTAGCCAGGTGTGGCGGCGTGTACCTGTAGTCCCAGATACTCAGGAGGCTGAGGCAGGAGAATCACTTGAACCCAGGAGACAGAGGTTGCAGTGAGCCGACTTTGCACAGCTACAGTCCAGCCTGGGCAACAGACAGAGACTCCGTCTCAAAAAATTAATTAATTAATTAGACAAAAAAAAAATAAAATAATTATAGTGACAGGAATAAGAATATACTGTATAGTTAGGAAGCAAACTAGGTATATTTCAAGTCAGAAGTGTTGATTGAGAAGGTCCTGAAACTGGCAGGCATAGCAGCTAAGAAATGTAGCAAAGATTATAAACATAAAAATAATAATCAAGAGAAGAATAGATTTAAGATCTAAGTTCACACAAATTAAATACTTTCTAGATTTCTTTAATTGATAACCACAAGTGCATAGAACAAACAAGTCTACAATAAGATTTTAAAATAAAGGCATATGTTAGTAATCTCAGTGTCATTACTGATAATGAAACAGGGCAATGATAACAGAATTCATTTAGTCAGATGAAAAATTATAAGTAAAAATAAAACTCAAGATAATTATGGAATAATGTAATTCACATATAAAGATGGGAACGGCAACTTTGGATAGTACAATATGTTAATTGAAGTTTTTCACAAGCAATAGGGATGGTTTCACATAGCTCCACCTAAAAGTGTCTATTTGGTATTCCTTTTGACATGTCACATACTTCCAAAACGATCTGGCCATTTTCAAGGTGCCCTTTTTGATCATGGAATGGTTCCCTTCTTTGCCAACCATACAGCAAATCTTACTGCTTTTCCTCTAAGAAGTCGATCACTAACCCTTTCCTGGTAATTATGAGATTTACACCACCTTCAGTATTCCTGCATATTTCAATATGTCTCTGTTTCTACAGCAATTATTCCAGTCTTCCATCTAAACTGAAAAAGACATGCTGTTTCTTGTAAAAGAAAAGAACAATTTCTCCTAACTTTTACCTACATTGCATCATTTCATGACTTCTGATGAAAAATATTTTTTTCTTCTGTTGTTTCTTTTCTCTTTGCCCTGAAATAAGCAGTATAATGCATGGAAAGGAGAGAGATTGTATCATTTGCTATGTATTGCCTTTGGAAAGTCAATTTAAACATCTTCATGTGTAAGTGGAGAGAGGTAAGAATATCTACATCACATCACTGCTTTTTACCATGGAGATGAGGCAATCCAGTAAAAGGATGGCACACTCAAAGTAATTAAGGAAATTCAACAAAGGATCTCTTTACATGTGTGTAGGTACAGTAAGGAGAAACCAAGAATTATGCTAAGTCACCTCAAGGCAAGCAGCAGCAGAGAGCTGTTACCACCTCCTAGGTGAAGGTGAGAGGGAAGCTAATGGAACTTAAAGACACAGCTGTAAAGAGAGTGCTCCCTGGAAGCAGCAATTGGAACAACTCTCCATGTTTACAGTTCTCACCAAGTAGCACCTACTTGGTAGGTAAGTATTCCCACCAGCCAAGGACTGGGGAGTGGGAAAGAACTGCTTTTCACTGCTGCTAAACTTCCAGTACTTCACCATCTCTCATTTGTTTCCTAACTCTGCCCAGACATCTGCAAATAATCACTTTATTAAAATCTCTTCCCGTGAAACGCCTGAGGTAAATTCTGTAAATAAAATATATTATTAAAGATTTGAGAATCTTTCCACTTTACATTCTTGTCTGTCTGAAGTAATTGGTGCTGACGTTTAACTCTTTCTACTTACAATTCAACTTTTTGTGACTTCTAGACTTTAACTGCTTTACGGTTCTACATTAGCCTCGTTTTTTGTCAATTCATTTGAGCATACTTCCCTCTCCTCACAGTTGAGTGTACCCCAGAATAAATCTGCATTTCTGCTCCTCATATTCACTACTTCAAATAACTCATGAATATTCATTGCTATAATTATTCTTTTGAAATCATGATTCTCAAATATTTATCTTTAGATCTGTCCTCTTACCTGAGTGACAGTCTTAAAACATAATTATGATAGATGCTTAAAAAATGCCTGGTGAAATCCCAAGTTTTTACCATAGTTATAAATATTCTAACATTTCCCTTGCCAATGCCCAGTATTTCTTATTGAAAAATATGTGGACTATTTGTTTGATTATAGGCCTTTATTCTCCATTTCCACTTGTAATTACTTTCTGAAATACATGTATTACATAATTTCAACACATCAGCTTTTCTGTCACAGCTTTGATTGCTGTAAATATTTACAAAAGAACTATTTTCAACCTCTGTAGTGTTACTAGTAGCTTCCTGATCAAAAACTGAGCTTCAAAAGACAAATTCACACAATCTCTCATGTCTGGGCAGTAACAAGATGCTTCTTTTGCAAATCATTAAAATTATTTCTTCCACATGAATCCCCTAACCCCATAATGAAATAAGAAGCAAGATTGTTTATTCACATTATATCCAATAATTTGTATGTTACATGAGTGTGCAGGTATTATGCTGTTCACCAGGAATTTTGTTATGTTATACCTTATGTCCAAACAAAATGGTACAGGCAGAAATTAAAATTACCACATTAACAAAATAATCTCCAAGGAATAATCTAACACCAGATATTTATTGAACACCTATACAGGCCTTGAAATCTCACTTTTAGATTCTAACAATATGAAATCATAGTGGCTTGCTCTAATTCACACACATACACACACACACACTCTCTTATTTTATGGTTGAACAATGTGACCTTACATGCCATAAGTCTATCTAAATAGTGACAGAAAAAAACATGAAATTCTCTGGCTGTCTAAGATAGAAGTAATTATTACTTTAATTTAAATGTGCTGCCTAAATAAATGCTTCACACAGAGTTTTAAAAATTCGTTATTTTCCCACCAATTTCTATTTATTATGTGATACACCTGAGTTTCTAAATAACAAATATGTACCTGATAAGATCTCTTTTAACGTAATTTAAATTGATCATCACTAGTTATCTTCTATTTTTCTACTGGTAAGCACAAGAAAACAAATTTTCTTGATAACTATAACACCATTGTAAACGTCCTAGCCTATATTCTGTTTCAGTGGATATGTCAGGAAATACACAAAAAGCAAATCACAAAATGTTAATTGAAAGATTGATACAAGGGAACAGCCATTGCCTTCATGTGTGAGGGAGCTTCTTGACACAGGTCAGGTGAGGAATGAGTCTTTATAACTGTAAGGTGCTTTACTGTTTCTAGTCTATATGTTGGGAATATATACATATAATGTAAGTACATTGGCCATGATGTATATCTATACAATTAATCTACTATACAAAATACTGAGTGTTTAAGTTAGGAGTTGAAATCCAGCTGGCACTTGCTTGCCAAACTGTGTACTCTGATACAAGTTCGCATCTGTCTAGAGTAGGATACTTTTTCTAATCTTCCAATCCATACTAAAACTGACAAAACAAAAAGAGAAAAATACAAATTTCCAATGTAAAGAAAGGAAAAAGAACATAACTACAGATCCTACAGTCATTGCAAAGATATTAGAAAGATATCACATGAAACTTTATGTCTATATTTTAAAATTAAGATGAAATGGACAAATCATAAGAAAAATAAAACTTACTAAAATTGATGTAAAAATATAGAAACTTAAAAATTATATATTTTTTGTTTTGTTTTTGTTTTTAATAATGTATTTTTAATGAGTGGGAAAACTTGTTTTTATTTTTAACTTTTAGGTTCAGAGATACATGTGCAGGTGTATTATACCGGTAAATTGCATGTCACAGCGGGTTGATGTACAGATTATTTCATCACTTCAGTGATAAGTGTGGTATCCAATAGGTATTTTATTTAGAAATTCAATTTTTTAATGCAGTGGGACGTACCTATTGTCTCAGCAACTGGAAGGCTGTGGCAGGATTGCATGAGCCCAGAAGTACAAGGTCAGTCTGGGTAACCTAGTGAGACCCTATCTCTAAAAAAAAATAAAAATAAAATATTTTTAAATAAATTTTTAATTTACTTGTGTTTTTACTATCATAATTTCAAAGTTGGTTTTACCAGTAAAGTTTTCAAATATTTTTCATGCAAATAAGTGTTAAACTCTTTGCTAAATTATTAGCAAATCTGATGTCATGATACATAAAATGTATATATCCAACTTGTTTACCTTTCAGTTTGGAATATGAGTTTTACATTTTTTAAAAGTTAATATAATTTAGTAAATCAATAGGTAAAAAGGAAGAAATCATAAAATCTTTTTAATAGATGTATAAAAAGTATCTGAATAAAATTAAGAGCTATTCATAAGAATTTCCTTATTCTGGTAAAAAATAATTACAAAAAACTACAGCAAAAATCACATTTATAGAAAATTATTGAAAATTTCCTCTGAGATTGAGAAAAAAACAAAGATCTCTAGTACTTCCAACTGGATTCAACACTGTCGTAGGTAACTTTGTCAAGGAAATTTCTTTTAAAAAAGAAAAGGGGATACAGTTTTAATGGAAAAAATTATTTGCAGTGTTTTTATATAGGTTAAAAGTAGTTAAAAATTTTTAAATTTCATATAAGCTATTAGATTTGGTGTAACAAAGATTGTTTCTACAAAGTAAAAATAAATAATTAGAAAATTAATTTAAAATTGAGTCCATTTCACCAGTAATATCAGACACATTGGAATGATACTAATGAAATAACTACAAGGTATCTATACGATAAGTACAAAGAATTTTGAAAAACAATTAATGAAGACTTAAATTGAAGAATAATGTACAGAGATTAGAGCATTTAATACTGCAAAAATTGCTATTTTTCGTTATTAGTCAATGGGCATAAATAAATTGACAAGATGATTCCAAACATTACATGGACATGCAAATGATCAAGAAGAATCAAACCAACCTTGAGAGGAAAGAATACTGTTAGAAGACTTACAATAGCAGATACCACATCTTCTTAAAAGTTACAATAACTTTTAAAACTGTGCTATGAGGACAAGGCTGGGCAGATAGGTCACAAGACAGAAAACAAATTCTATAAATCAACCCACATGTATATGGTCACCAAATTTATGACAACAGTGCTATTAAACAAAGTAGAAAAACAATAATATTTTTCAATAAGCAATACTGGAACAATGGTTTTCTATGTGGAAAAATAACTTGAGGCGGGGCATGTTGGCTCGTGCCTGTAAACCCAGCACTTTGGGAGACCAAGGTGAGAAGATCAGCTGAGATCAGGAGTTTGTGACCAGTCTGGCTGACATGGTAAAACTCCATCTCTAATAAAACACAAACTTAACCAAGTGTAGTGGCTCATGCTTGTAATCCCAGCTAGTTGGGAGGCTGAGGCAGGAAAATCGCCTGAACCTGGAATGCAGAGGTTGCGGTGAGCCGCGATCACACCATTGCACTCCAGCCTGGGCGACAAGAGGGAAACTCCGTCTCAAAAAAAAAAAAAAAAAAAGGAAAAATGAAAATAAAAATAACCTGGACCCCTCCTACAGAACACAGACAAAAATCAGTTTCATATTAAATGTAGATATAAATTTAAAAGGTTAAAAAAATGGAAAGAAAGCTATCTTCACTTCCTTGCAGTAGGCAAAATGTTCTTTTAAAAGATGCAGAGGCTGGGCACAGTGGCTCACACCTGTAATCCCAGCACTTTGGGAGGCCGAGGCTGGCAAATCACGAGGTCAGGAGTTTGAGACCAGCCTGATCAATATGGCGAAACCTCGTCTCTACCAAAAATACAAAAAGTAGCCTGGTATGGTGGTGTACACTTGTAATCCCAGCTACTTGGGAGGCTGAGGCAGGAGAATCGCTTGAACCCTGGAGGCAGGGGTTGCAGTGAGCTGAGATCACACCACTGCACTCCAGCCTGGGCGACAGAGTAAGACACTGTTTCAAAAGAAAAAAAAAATGCAGAAAGTGCCAACCATCAACAAAACAAAAAAGATTGACTTCATCAAAATTAATTGTAGTTCATCAAAACACTAAAAGAGAAACAAGTGCAACCTACACATACATTTGGAAGGGGTATTTACAATATGAATATCCAACAAAAGATTACGATGATCCAGAATTTCTATTTGTCCATCCTTGCAGACTATATTAAAACCACCCACAAATTAAAAACAAAGAAACAAACAAAAAAAACTTCACTTTATCCCTAATCAGAGCCATATAGTTTTGTTTCTGTGAGAAGAATGAAGCAGAGGATGTGAACTACACCCTTGTTTCCCTATCCCTTGAAGGCATAATTTAAAATAAAAATTTTAAGAGAAAGTAAGTTTAAGTGTAAATATGAGCTTATGGTCATCTTCAAATTTTTCTCATCTGACAACATTTAGTTTATTCAGACAGTTTTCTTCTCTAATAACTCTCACAAAGATAGAACACAATAACTTGCAGAAAGATTTTTGAAAAGCGAATGGAGGGAGAGGACAAGGGAAAACAGTAGAGGAGGAGAAGGAGGAGAAGGAAGCTGAGGAAGAGCAGGAGAAAGGAGATGACAAAGTCAAACTTACAGAACCAAGATGATTTGTATTTTCAATTTCCTATAAAATTCCCAAATGTTACTTTCAGGGGCAAGGGAATGATTGTGCTTATGCGAGTAAACTTTCTTGGCAAACTCGGCCCAGCCTTTAAAATCTTGAAATACTTCGCACAAAATGCCTTCATTACTTTTTTGCATTTTCCAGCAACTCGCGACATAAGTTTCTTGTTTGATATTCTTACTAATTTATGAAGGTGAGTCATCAAACATCATTGTCTGATACATCTCCAGGGAAGTCTAATTATTTTTCAAGTACACGGTGACACTTCAACCTCTTAGTCATTGTATTCCCTTTATCCTATCTTAAATTCAGTTCATCAAGCAACTCTGTTCAATTCCTACCTGCTTTGGCATTTACAGTCCTGATTTTGCACATATTTAACTGTTCTATACTTCTCATTGTTCTTTTTTTTTTTAACCAACAAGACCTCATCAAATTTGTCCAATAATTTTATTAGATTTACAAGGCTCTACTATATGCTAAACATGTTTTATTTGTACGACTTAAAAGAATATATGCATCATTATCCTTACCCACTGTTTATTCATTTACATATTCTCTATTGTGTTTTTCAAGGTTGCTATATTTATTATTTAAACTTAGCATCCTCTGAAACACAGAAGCACATATGCCCTTTCAGTAAGCTTTATTGACTCTGTATACCGATTCTGTTTCTTCAACAGAGCTTAATCAAAACAAACAAATAAAATGATATAACATTTATTTAAGTTTCTTGTGTAAAAATGACACACGTTCTGAATGTTCTAAGATAGAACTATTGGTCCAATTCTTCTTGTTTTATTCTACACTTCAACCCCGAGACGTTTTGCTTCTAGAAGTATTTCTGCACATACATTAATTGACCTCTTCTTAACTGTAATATCCTCAGAGACCTATACCAGTCTTCATTTTCTCTGCTTTTAAATTTCTCTTAGCATATTTATTCTTGCCTTACTAGTGGCTGCAAAGTGACTTTCACATTCTTTACTACTTTACCTCTGATTTCTGCTTGGTCCATGCAATTCTGAGGATTAGCCCATATGGGTCTCCTACTTTAATACATGGTCAAAATTAGATTTATTTGGTCATAAATGTAATACATTAGCCTCCATCTGCCATTCTGTTGTTATGTTCAAATTATGAGACTCCTTTTGAAGCTATATTAGCATAACAATCAAATCACATAGTTTTAACTGAGATGGTATTATTTTGTGGTGGCTTAAGTGTGTGATGGTTGGAGTGGGGAGGCTGTATCTGCAGATCTTGGGGCAGGGGCTGAAGTCCCTGTTCCTAGTATCAAAAACTTCCTCCTTGATTCTGTTATTTAAAAAGTCAAGATGCTATGATTGCTAATGTCTTCCATGACAAATCCTTATACAAGCTCATTTTGCTAAAGGATTCTATGCGGGGTTTTCCATTCTACAGGAACAAGTTCTGCTTCATCAATGACTCATTTGAGCTAGAGGCAGAGCCCACATTTGTCCTTGGGAGCTGTGGGTACACAGATGGTCCCCAAGTGATGTTTGATTAAATGTCCATGAAATTTTTGTTTAACTGTTTACCTTCACAGTAAAACCTTCTCTGATTATCTTTTCTAAAATTCCAACTCTTTGACCCATCTTGGCAATTTTATAACACTTCCTACTCTTAGCAATTATGTAACACTTCCATAGTATTTAAGAACTTCTAAAATGGTATTTACATTATTTTGTTTATTGTTTCTTTCTCTTCACCATAAGGTGAGTTAGCACAGTGTCTGCTAATTAGTAAGTCTTCAATTGTCGTTTATTGAATAAATTACCTTGAGGTAAGCCCAGTTGGATAAAACCCTTTAGAAGTGAGTTAAAATTGTTTTAAATGACTGCTGCAAACCTTTTCACAAGTAAGGTGCATTGTTAGGTGATTCTTAGGCCTTACCAATAATTTGAATAATTTTTCAGAAAGCACTGATACTTTAATTAGGTCTCAGAACCCTCTAGCCCATATAATACAATGTAGAAACCCCAAATGATCTCCAAGTAATTTAGTGTTGACAGTTATCCTGACCTGAGATGACCTAGAGTTGGTTGAGCCCTCTTAAACCCTAATGCAATGCTCTGTTCTTTACACCACGAACAGATCCTTCCAAGGAGCCAAACTAGTTATTACAAAAATAAATGAGCCTCTTGGAGAGATAAATATGTAGTAGAAAACCACTGCTTGTAAATGGCCCGTCCTTCACCCATGAATTTTGAAACAGGAAAATAATTAAATACGTAGTCTCTCAACCTAGGCCCTCCTCAACCTAGAATTTTCACTCTCCTTAGGGTTAGGAAGAATAATTTTATGATAAGAGCTGATAAGCTAGCCATACAAGCAACATGAAAATTAGAAATCCCCTGAAAATTACAAAGGGGTAGACTCTCAGCTCTTTGACAATAGGATCTTGTTCCCTTCCTCAGGAAGTGCATATAAAACTCCGAGCAAGCTGCCACAGATCAATTTCCTCATCCAATGATTGTATCACCCATGTTCTTGCTTTAAAAGCTTGTAATTTTCACTTTATAAATTAGCTTTTGAGTTTGGGGTCATTACTTCTACTTTACTGCTTTGTTTAATTCCTTTGGCAGTATTAGATATGATAATCAATAGCTTGAAAAAATGTTTAAACAAAGATGATTCTCAATAGGAAAATGTGGTTTCTAGTTAAAGCATACTAAACTCTCATGAGTCATCATTACATAAAACCTTATTAGAAAACGCAGAGATAATAAAAATGTATTATTTTAGTCTTCATTTTAATCGTCAGTTCTACTAAGGGTATATCTGAATCAGTGGCCTTAAACACTTAACTATTGAGAACTTATATGGAATAAGTAGCCCACCAGTTCATCTACCCTATTCATTTGTGCTTTGAGTTGGAATAGAACCCAAATTATAGAAAAACAAAAGAAGTAAGTTGCAGGAAACTTGTGGCAAGCAATATAAATAAATCACTTATGTCAAAATAGATAAACAAATATGGCTCCATTACAAAATGAAAAAAGACTTAATTTACAAAAGCAGTTGCCAGTTTTGATTTGGCCCATGAGTCATAGTTTGCCAACCTCAAGCTTTAATGAATAAATTATCTTAGAAGCAGAAATTATGAAATATTGTTTAATGCAGCTACTTAAAGTATATATAGCTAACACATACTGTTGTAATTATGTTACAGTCATGTATCATGCATTAATTCTAAATATTTAATTAATATTAATGTATTATTGCTCAGAACGCCTGTACTTGTTCTATTCAACAGAGAAGGAACTGGATACATAGAGAAGTTAGGTAACCTGTCTAAATCAGTTCAATGGGTTGCTATGATGAATTACCATAAACTGGGTGATTTAAGACAACATAAATTTATTATCTACATGTTTGGATGCTAGAAGTCTAGAATCAAGTAGTCAGCAGTGCTATGCTGTCTCTGGAAGCTCTAAGAGGTGATCCTTCCTTCCTCTTCATAGCTTTTCCTAGAATCCTTGGCATTTTTTAAAATTGCAGATGCATCACTTCAACTTCTGCCTCTGTCGTCACATGACATTATCTCAGTGGGTTCCTATCTTTTCCCCTCTTCTTATAAAGGCACCGGTCATATTAGAATAGAATCTATCCTAATCCAGTATAATCTCATCCTAACAGAATTATGTCTGCAATAACCCTATTTTTAAAGAGTTGACGGAAGGGGTTAGAACTTCAGCATTTCTTTTTGTGGACACAATTCAATCCACAACACTGCCTAATAAAATTTTGCATTATATGAATAGTACATAGTCATGGGTGCATAGCATCAATGATGTTTTCAGTATAAGCACAATTGAAAGAATATTTAATATTTTCTTCATTTATAAAATACTATAGTTTTATAAACATAATATATTTTTAATACATTTAAACATTTTTATTATAAAATAAAGGTCCTATGCTTATCTGAGCACATTTTGAAATTAAGTAAATGATGTCCACAAATTATATTGGTATTAATTGGTAGAACTAATTTTTCAGCCAGGGAAAGTCAGGAATGTCCTTCTAGGAATGTCAAAAGCTATGCAATGCAGGGGACAGCTGTACCAACCAAGAACTGTCTTTCTCAAAGAGGCAAAAGATAAATGATAAACTAACCACAATTGATCATTCTGAAGCAAAACTAGTGGCTTACGACAATCACAGCTAAGTCAATGGAACACTGATACTTCTTGGAAATTCAGAAGAATTCTAACTACTTACATGACTGTGTAGGAGGAACTTTGCATTTTACATGTTAATATAATACTATGTTACCATCTCATCAAGTTCTACTACTGAGCTAATATTGGTTTATGCACACCAGCTTTTAGTATCCAAAATAAGTAGCCCTTGCTCTTCACCCCAAATAGACCTGAATGAAATTGTTCATTGTTTATGCATAATAACTAAAAAAAAAACCCTTGCGCTTCTGAATAAATACTGACCTATTAAGAAGGCCCCTATTGGCTCACTAGTGGATTTTGATCTGTAACTTGAAAACCACCGGTCTACTGTTTTAGACTGCTAAAGACTAATTTCCTGGTTTCTAAGAGCAGGGTCTAGTCCTTTAGCCAAAGACAGCCTTAGAGATTAGAGATGTCATAAAGAATTACTAGAGAGGCATAAAACCAAAACAAGTTTTATTCATCACCTCTTACCTTATGGTTACCAAAACTTAGTGGAAGGGGATGGAACAGAAGGTCCCTATTTCATACAAAAAAAAAATTATAATTCTTTTTTCTTTTTAGACAGTGCACACAAGTTTATAGGGCAGATAAAGGGGGATAGTAGTCTTCTACTTCTTTTGTGTTCTTGAGCGACTCAAATTTATCCTTTCTGGTCAGGAGAGAAACTTCACTTCAGTCAAGAGGTTATATAGCTGGTAATAGCAGTGACACAGGCCACAGGACATGTCCAGTTTTCTCAAGCTGTCCTGAATAGAAAGTGAGTATATGTCTTTTTTAATGGGTCTAATTGGGAGTATTTAGGGCCCTCATCTAGAGTAGCCAGATACTCACAGTGGAGGCCAGAAAAGCACAATAAACTCACTAGTCTCCTCAGATGGCGTCACTGAAAATCAATCACAGTCATAATTCAAACAGCATTTGCATGTGAATTTACATGAGGGCACTAAAGCAAAGCTGCATATACTTGGTTGTAATTTTGGGCAATAGATGTCAAATAATTTATGGGCACGGCATGCTTACTGAATGAAAGCCTTATTAGCAAAGGTAGTTTTTGCATGGAGGCCCCAGGGTTTGCGAGTAGAATGACTGCAAGGACCATCAATATAACTAAACAATGACAAAAGAGGGTAGCTTCTTATTCATTGTTTGAAAGATGCTTCAAAAACCAAATCAAAACCAACTTCTCCTTCGAAAATACTATAATCAGTACTCCTCCTCCAAACACTAACCTTCTTTCTTTTATTTACTATTGCCTTCTTTCTACTTCTCTGAGATATCATTATTAAATTGGCAGTTCTATTTTCCACTATTTTTTTTTCTGGTTTCTGTCTCTCAATGAAGTACTCAAAGAATCACTTACTTTCTAAAGTGAAAGGGGTGTGTCTTTTGAAGAGATGCTTCCACATCAGCTTGTCTTAGTATGTCTGGCTACCCTGGTTCAGTGTCTCTAGCAATTTGGCTTCATCGAAAACTATGTGTTGAGGTATTTTATTTACATATAACATATGTGCTTGTGCACATGCACACACACCTGAAATTAACAAGGGAAAAAGGAGCTTAGCTAACAATGAGTCAAGCCATATCTTACCGTTGTATCTTTTACCTTCTGCAAATTCTCCCGGATAGCCAATACGGGACCATTTAGGCCTAATTACAATACTTGGAAAACAAAAGAAAGAAATTCCTGTCTCATAATAGGCCAACTTTATTAGTTATTAATTCTCTAGTACAAAGAGGACCGACAGAATGTTCAGTAGGCAGAGTAAGCATTGTTGAAAATGTGTCACCATCAATTACTATTGATTAAGAGTGATGATCAGTGTGTTAAGGACTTTGTGATCTGGAAAAATCTGTTTATCAATCTTAGTCATACGTTTTCCGCTTATTCTCACAGTTTATAGCACATTTTCTCAGTTTTTGCTTTTATTTTTATGTTATACAACAGCAGAAGGCAAAAAGGTTTGCTCATCAATTTAGCATTAATAAGGGGTGTTATGTGCTTTAACATTATTCTCCAAACACACCGATATTCCTGTTTTCTTTGCTTTCTTCTCCTTAGTGGAAAGCTGTCTTCTTCACTAATTAAAATTCATTATCTTCTCCTGAAACGAAGAGGCTGAAAAATTACGAGCTGACTACCTCTATCACGCTTAATAAATCCCTGGAGAACAAACGATGTCCCTTTAGGGGGGTTCTTTCTTAAATTCAAATCTCTTTGGTGACATATTAGCTTCAATTATGTTGTTAGGTTTGCCATTTGTGGCATCCAGCTATGAACATGAAGTGGTTGGATATTCATGATTTATAGCACTCACTCATCCTTAACAAGCACATGCTTTCAAATATATTTCACATTGACTCTTCACAGCTACCTGCAAAATTGTTTCATAATCAGTCTATCTTGGTGAGCAAAAACTCTTGATAGACTATAATGTTATTCTCCAACATCAATAATCCTAAAATTCAGGCATTTTCCCAGCTTGGCTCAGCCCATCTGACCTTGCCTCTTTTTCGGTTGATATAAATTCATTCGATGTGCTTATCTTTGTTGTTTCTTCTTTACTGCCTGTAACATTCCTGTGAGGTTTCTCCATCTGTTTGGTCTGTATCAGACAAATTTAAGTGGGAGTGTGCGCTTGAGAGTTTGGGAGAGAGAAACTCTGACACTCGGAAGCTACTGATCTCCTTTCTCATCACTTACCTGTCTCAATCCACACTATTCTGTTTTTCTTGATTAGATTATCCACCATTCTTAACTTTGTCACAATTACTAGTGTTGTAAACTAAGTAATAATTTCCATAACATATAAAATAAAAGAGAAAGATTAAGATAATGTCTTTGAAGCCCAAAGACATTGTTGCTCTGTTTCTTATTACTTATAAAATCTTTAGCAAGATACTCAGTGTTCTAGATCTCAGTTTCCTCATCTGCTAGGTAGAAAATAATATCTTATAGTACAAAGGATTGGTTTAAATTAGTATAAATGCAGCCTGGCCAACATGGTGAAACCCCATCTCTACTAAAAATACAAAAATTAACTGGACGTGGTGGCAGGCACTGTTATCCCAGCTACTCAGGAGACTGAGGCAGAAGAATTGCTTGAGCCTGAGAGGCAGAGGTTGCAGTGAGCCAAGATTGCACCACTGCATTCCAGCCTGTGTAACAGAGCAAGACTCTGTCTCAAAAAAAAAATAATAATAATAGTTAATGTGAATGATGCATGTGATGCATGCCATGCATGTAGCTTAGTGGCTGGAATAGGTTATAAAATAATAACACTTTTTAAATAATGACTTGTTTTGAATGACTGTTAGATTTCTAATATTCAATGAGTTTTATGTCACCCAAACCTTCCATACACCTGAGAAGAAAGTAAATTATCTGTGGAAACAGAAAATGTATCAAACTCTTCTCAATGTCACAGGCTACACAGGAAAAGGATGCGACCTGGATAAATGATAAATGAGATGTTTTGACGCTTTCATATGGAAAGGAAAAGTCAATATTTGGTAGCTTTATTACCTTCTTTCTACTTCTCCAAGACATCATTATTAAATTGTATTTTTTTCTGGTTAATGTCTCTCAATAAAGTACTCCAAGAATCAATTTCTAAAGTGAAAGAGGCGTGTCTTTCGAAGAGAAGCTTCCATATCAGCTTGTGTCAGTATGTCTGGCTACCCTGGTTCAGTGTCTACAGCAATTTGGCTTCATCAAAAACAGTGTGTTGAGATATTTTATTTCCATAAAACATAAGAGTAATTTAATAGGACTTCATGGCCTCTTATACTAGCTCTAAAATCAACCCAATTTGATCACTGTCACTGTCTATGCTTTCTTGCTGTTTTTTCTCAAAGTCTGTTCTATATGGTTGTAATTTGTGTTTCCACAATTGCCTGTCTTTTTCATATTCGTCTAATGAAAGAATGAGTACCAACTCAACACCTGACATTAAGGAAAATTGTATACTATCTTTATGGGTATCTGGAGGCTTAGATCAGTTCATAGATACACAAATACTTTTCAATGGGATGATCAGGGTCGACAGTTGAAGTGGGCCTGTTCTTGATGGAACATGATGCTCTGATGGCCCCTTTACTTCACTCCAAACCTTGTGATTCTAACATTTTACTACATTTTTACCCTCTTTCTGCTTGGAAACTTTTCTTTGAATGTGAGTTGGGAAAATGAGGTATTGGATGTCACAATAGTAGACCCTTCTTGAGCACGGACTGCCATTCGTGTTGTTTCGGTTTGGTTTTTAACAGGAAAGAGTCTGCATTAAACTGGTTCTGATGCCAGAGGACTTATTCTCATTCTCAGCTCTGCTCTAGTATTTCTCTGGCCCTCCTCCTTCACATGTTTGCAGGCTCTGCTTACCTCTTCAGAGCAAATGCTTTCATTTCCTGCTTCTCTTCTTTTGAGTTCCTAAAGAGAAAGAAAGAAAATATCTTCAGGTGTTAGTTAAGAAGCAAACTCTCAATAGTATCTAGCACATGTGGACCGATGTCAAACAGCCAGGAGCAAAGGATAAGGGAGAGAGAGAGAAAGAGAAGAGAGGAGAGAGAGAATAAATAATGAAGAAAGAGAAGATAGGGCCAAAGCTACACTTACTGAGTCCCTGTTTTATCATTCCATTTACATGGAAGAATGAGTAAAGAAATGACTGGATGCACTCTTCTGATAGTATTCCATAAATGGAAGCTTCTTGCTGTCAATGGAGGGTGAAGAATAAAGAAATCAGTGTTTTTCAGGGAGGTGTCCTCAGATCAGTCTTATGTGCTCCACATAACACATATCCACATTTGTAGACAACTTCAGCTGATTGTGCCATAGGCAATTCAAACTAAATATGACCAAAGTTGAAATCACAACCATCAAAACCTGCCCTTCTATAAATAAGTGGTGGATATCTTGGCCTTTTCTTCTTCCTCATTCTGCTGTCTGTTCAAGTACAAAACAACATTCTATATTACCACATAAATACTAATAATTGAAAATGCATTACATCTCAGGTATTATGTTGAGTACATAATCCATCGTGCTCCATTTTTTCTACAACTCTATAGAGTAAGTTGCATAATCTCCATTTTATGAATGAGAAAACAGAAAATTAGAAAGGTTCAGCACATTTCTGAAGTAATATGCTTCTCAAGTGTATAATCTTAATCAATGTGGACAACCACCATCCCACACCTGGTCTTTTCATCTTACACATTCTGCTATCCTTTGTTATCTTTTGCCTGGAGTCTATTGCAATAGACCAGAAAATTGACCCTTCAACTTCAGACTTGACTCCTTACCATTTATCCTCCACAATCACTGCCTCTGGAGCCCTAATTCTAAAATGCAAATACGATCAAGTAAATTTTCTGCTATAAAAGTTTCACAGACTCCCCGTCAGGACACAACTGCTGCCTATCTGTAGAATTTGATCTTTTTCCCTTCTCCCACATACATCCTAGGCTCTGCTGATACTGAATTAATTGTCATTCTCAGGAAATGCCAGGCTCATTCCTGGCTCCTTGCCTTTGTACATGTCATTTCTTTCCTCTGACTAAAATGCAATTATCTCACTTATCCAGCCCCAGTCTTTGAAAGGCAAACTCCAACTTCATTATGAGTTTAAATTTTACCCCCTCGATGAACCTATCCTTAAGCATATTTCAGCACACACCTGTCAGATTGCAGGCATTACATTACGGAACTGTAATGCCTGTATGTAGCAGGTATACCCAATCGTGAAAGCCTTGGATAACACAGAAAATCTTTACGTGTGTGTTCCTTGTGACCAGCACAATGACTGGCACATAACAGGTGCTCAATATGTCATTTATTCAATTGAATAAGGACATCCCATACCTCCAGAACTGTATGTAAGATCTCCCTCTTGGAAATGAAACACAATATGGAATTCTCCCTATCAGTATTCTGCAGATGACAGTGCGAGCTGATGCTAGGTTGAAATTAACAATAAGGAAAATGTACGTTGAGTCTTTCATTTGCAACAGGAACCCTTCAGAAAAAGCCACCTTCCAGGGCAAATGCTTTTCTTTCCCATAAAAAAAACCAAGCAAATTGTAAAGAAGTACAAATATATGCAATTTTTGAATTTTACTTATCTTATGAAAAGGATAAAAGCTCTGATGAGTCACCTAATTAGAGTTTGAGAAGTTGTAAATAGATTTTTAGGGAGCCATGAAAAATACAGCCATTAGGAAACAAAATGTTCTGAAGGAATGAAGGGTATGCTGAATGATGCAAGGCATAGAGCAAGAACAGAAAGAAAGGAGATAGGGAAGGCATTAAATTTATGGAGCCATAAGAGTTGTTTTTACCCTGCCTCCTTAACCTTCACAAGGTGCTGGTAAATTAATAAGGCACTAAGTTTCAGAGTGGTTTTTTAAAAAAATTATTATTATATTTTAAATTCTGGGATACATGTGCAGAATGTGCAGGTTTGTTACATAAGTATACACATGACATGGTGGTTTGCGGCACCCATCAAGCAGTCATCTACATTAGGTATTTCTCCTAATACTATCCCTCCCCTAGCCCCCCAACCCCCGACAGGCTCTGATGTGTGATATTTCCCTCCCTGTGTCCATGTTTTCTCATTGTTCAACTCCCACTTATGAGTGAGAACATGCGGTGTTTGGTTTTCTGTTCCTATGTTGGTTTACTGAGAATGATGGTTTTCATCTTCATCCATGTCCCTGTAAAGGACATGAACTCATCCTTTTTTATGGCTACATAGTATTCATGGTATTTATGTGCCACTTTTTTTTTTTATCCAGTCTATCATTGATGGGCATTTGGGTTGGTTCTCAGTCTTCGTTATTGTGAATAGTGCTGCAATAAACATATGTGTGCATGTCTTTATAGTAGAATAATTTATAATCCTTTGGGTATATACGCAGTAATGGGATTGATGGGTCATATGGTATTTCTGGTTCTAGATCCTTGAGGAATCACCACACTGTCTTCCACAATGGTTCAACTAATTTACACTCCCACCAACAGTGTAAAAGTGTTCCTATTTCTCCACATCCTCTCCAG
>NW_012108953.1:1009010-1018300 GCF_000951045.1 Mandrillus leucophaeus | reverse complement strand
TTGATGGGGACTGCATTGAATCCATAAATTACTTTGGACAGTATGGTCATTTTCATGATATTGATAGTTCCTATCCATGAGCATGGAACGTTTTTCCATTTGTTTGTGTCTTCTCTTATCTCCTTGAGCAGTGGTTTGTAGTTCTCCTTGAAGAGGTCCTTCACATCCCTTGTAAGTTGGATTCCTAGGTATTTTATTCTCTTTGAAGCAATTGTAAATAGGATTTCACTCATGATTTGGCTGTCTGTCTGTTATTGGAATATAGGAATGCTTGTTATTTTTGCACATTGATTTTGTATTCTGAGACTTCCCTAAAGTTGCTCATCAGCTTAAGGAGATTTTCAGCTGATAAACAATCATGTCATCTGCAAACAGAGACAATGTGGCTTCCTCTCTTCCTATTTGAATACCCTTTATTTCTTTCTCTTGCCTGATTGCCCTGGCCAGAACTTCAGATACTATGTTGAATAGGAGTGGTGAGAGAGGGCATTCTTGTCTTGTGGCGATTTTCAAAGGGAATGCTTCTAGCTTTTGTCCATTCAGTGTTATATTGGCTGTGGGTTTGTCATAAATAGCTCTTATTATTTTGAGATGTGTTCCATCAATACCTAGTTTATTGAGAGTTTTTAGCATGAAGGGGTGTTGAATTTTATCGAAGGCCTTTTCTGCCTCTGTTAAGATAATCATGTGGTTTTTGTCATTGGTTCTGTTTATGTGTTGGATTATGTTAATGATTTGTGTATGTTGAACCAGCCTTGAATCCCAGCGATAAAGCCTACTTGATCATGGTGGATAAGCTTTTTGATGTGCTCCTGGGTTCAGTTTGCCAGTATTTTACTGAGGATTTTCGCATAGATGTTCATCAGGAATATTGGTGTGAAATATTCTTTTTTTGTTGTGTCTCTGCCAGATTTTGGTATCAGGATGATGCTGGCCTCATAAAATGAGTTAGGGAGGACTCTGTTGTTCGGAATAGTTTCAGAAAGAATGGTGCCAGCTCCTCTTTGTACGTTTGGTAGAATCTGACTATGAAGCTGTCTGGTTGGTAGGCTATTAATTACTGCCTCAATTTCAGAACTTGTTATTGGTCTCTTCAGGGATTCTACTTCTTCCTGGTTTAATCTCGGGAGGATGTATGTGTCCAGGAAATTATCCATTTCTTCTAGATTTTCTAGTTTATTTGTATAGAGGTGTTTATAGTATTCTCTGATTATAGTATGTATTTCTGTGGGATCATTGTGATATCCCCTTTATCATTTTATTGTGTCTATTTGATTCTCTCTTCTTTACTAGTCTGGCTAATGGTCTATCAATTTTGTTAACCTTTCAAAAAACCAGCTCCTGGATTCACTGATTTTTTGAAGGGTTTTTCGTGCCTCTATCTCCTTCAGTTCTGCTCTGATCTTAGTTATTTCTTGTCTTCTACTAGCTTTTTGGTAATATCTACCTAAAGTCACACATCTGGTAAAGTGTTTTCCAGCCTTACTTAAAATTCTTTACTCCTTCTGGTTTACTACCTGGGTTTAAACTGGAAGGAGCTTAGAATGGGTTTGTACTGATTTGAGACAAACCCAGTCTATGGATTTCAAACCAGTACAAAGAGGACAATACAAACTATGAGTCATCTATGCAAAATGTCAAGCTCTGGCTTCCCTAAATACACACACATTCTAATCAATTAAAAGATGACTCTCATTGGCACACACATTTATGCCTCCAGCATTTATGTCAAATCAATAAAATCCAGGCTGACTCAAAATATATAAGAAAATGAAATTTAGAAAGTTGGGTTTCTAATTTATATTACACTAAGCTAGTATTTTAAGTTCCTTCCAACTCTCATTCTAACATTATTCTAGGTTCACCTTTATTTCTCCATTTAGAAATGTTTTTAATTCAAGATCTTTGGGGATAAACACCCTTCAGGTATTTTAATGGTTGTGATAATCCAAAAATCAGCTAATAGAAACTGTTAGATTTGTTAGACAAATGTGAAAATACATTTGTGTCAATTATGAAAAATTTTATATAATACTTTATTAAAAAATACACCATCAAATGTTTTATGAGGTAGTTCTGTCTCTGAGTGGCTTGTGGAATTTTTCTGGTGGGTGAAGAGAGGTCACTTGCATTTGATTATCAGTTGTATTAATGACAAAAGACCCAGCTGAATTTTTTAAATGAAGTTTCTTTAATCAACAGTTCTATGTAATTAAATTATTCATGAAACTGTCTTTTACCAACTCAAGGACTTCCCGGCATCCTCTCAAGGTTAGGGTCTTTAAATACCATTCCACAGGGTGCTGCTTTTTTGGCTCTGGGAATCTCTATACACTCATCTACTTTTACATTTCTCAATCCCTATCATTTTCCCTGTTTTTCTCAGTCACAAAACTGGAATCTACTTCAGAGATATTCTGCCTGAATTGAGATTTAAAGTGTTTCTAAGTAAAATTCACAAATGCTGATTTAGGTCTCTTATACCTCTTCTCAATTCCCTCTTCACATACTTGAATTTTAATTACAATTTAATATATGATCCCAATGTATTGCTTTTATATATAAATACATATCTCTATAAAGCATCCTGTGTCAGGTTGTTAATTGCTACCAATAGTGTAACAAACAGACACTTAAAGAAGTAAACAAAGTTAAATTTTCAAAGCTTTCAGAGTATTATGAGATAACTACTCTCCATACTCTCAATACCTACTGGCGGGAGTCTAAATTGATATAAGATTTTTTTGAAAATATATATTAAGGCTTTGAAATGTTGGTACCCTTTTGGCTGTGTGATTGCATTTATGATAAACTATATTACAAAATTATTTTTAATTCTAAAATATATTTTGCACATAGATGCTTCTAGCAGCATAATTTATAAAATTGATCTAAATAATTACAAATAGGCAGATAATAAAAAAGATTATCCTAAAATCATAGGACAAAATATGATCCCATTAACAAAATAGGATGAATTATGACATTTTGACAAAATTTTGCATTGCAAATATTGAGTTCAGTGGTCGACTACAAAATTAAATATTTATTAATGCATGAACTTTGCAAAATATACAAAGGTGAAGAATTAGATGAAAAGGCATAAATGTCAATAGCTATGTCTCTGGGTAGTGATATTTACATTCTTATTTTACTTTTTGTAAATTCACATATTTTAAAAATATTCAGCAATAAAAAAGTAAAACTTTATGATTATAAGAAAAAGTTTAATTTTGAACATTTTTATTTTTATTTTTTGTGAGCACATAGTAGATGTATATATTTATGAAGTACATAAGATATTTTGATATACGCATGCAATGCATAATAATCACATCAAGGTAAAGGGAGTATCCATCATCTCAAACATTCATCCATTGTGTTACAAACAATTCAATTATATTCTTTATGTTATTTTTTAAAGCATAATTAAATTATTATTGACTAGAGTCACCATGCTGTGCTAGTGATGCAGGATTTTTTAGTCCTTAGTTCAACTAAAATCTGGGTTCTTGTCTAACGACCAGGAAAAATTAGGCACACGGACACATTGAAAGTTGAGAAGTGGAATTTATTAAAAGAAGTCTCTCGGCTGGGTGTGGTGACTCACACCTGTAATCCAGCACTTTGGGAGGCTAAGGCGGGCAAATCACAACGTCAGGAGTTTGAGACCAGCCTGGCCAACATGGTGAAAACCCGTGTCTACTGAAAACACTAAAATTAGCTGGGCGTAGTGACAGGTGTCTGCAATCGCACCAACTTGGGAGGCTGAGGCAGAATTGCTTCAACCCAGCAGGCGGAGCTTACAGTGAGCCAGATTGTGCCACTGCACTCCAGCTGGGGGGCCAAGTGAGACTCCATCTCAAAATAAAAAATAAATAAATAAATAAATAAAGCTCTCAGTCAAAAACAGGGGTCCTGCCAACAGGCTCCCACCTCACAAAGTAAATACCAGGCCAAAACACAAGAGCTGAAGAGGCCAGGCTCCTTCCCGCTCCATAAGGCATAAGACATGAATTCCTGGTGTCTCCACCACACTCTCCCAGTGCGTAGGCGGGCCCCCAGTTTGTTGCCGGACATGCCCAGGTAAGGCCCTGGCAGGTTCCCCCATCCACATAAAATATCGATGTAAACACTTGTGGGGTGGGTTGGAGATTCTCCAGGGACCTTCCCTCATCTGTCTCCTGCATTTATCATTCCCCCCTCTAAAGAGGCACACACATCTAACTGCCCTATAGAAATAAGCTTAGGGACAAAGACTAATCTTAACTGCTTCCTGCTGACAGGGGGCACTGTTTTTTGAAAATGGCAGTCACAGCTCCCTCAGAGGTCTCTCTACAAGTCCCTGGCAGAAGGGTCCATTGTCTGAGGCTCTGGTTGCATGACTGGAGTTTGAGGGCCTGAAGTCTAGAAGAGATAAACCAGGTTAGTAGAAAGCATGTATCAAAATGAAATAAGGGAGCAGAAAGGACAGCTCAAAAATCTCAAGATCTTTTACCTGTTTGCACAGGGAGGGGGAAGCCAAAAGACCAACTGGTTAAAAAAATCTTTTACCCTTTTGCTGGCATGTGAGGCTTCCGGGTTCCTTTCCCCTGAGCCCAATTCTAAGACGAGTTTAAGGTTTGGGAAATTAACTTTTCCTAGTTTGGAGGATGCATCTGAGGGAAGTGTCCCATAGTAAGGAAACACCGTTACCTATCTGTAAAGAGACGACAGAAGAGGAAGAAGGAAAACAAACAAACAATCAAAAAAGGTGTTTTTTTCAAAGGAGTCCCAGGGGTTCAGGATGGATTCAAAAGTGGGTACAGACTGAATATGAATGGCTACTCATCTAGAAGACGGGAGTGAGGCATCCCAGGATCCCTTCTCTTCCTAGTGAATACCTGGGATATGTGAAGGACAGAAAATGAGTAGTCTCTCTTTCTTTCTTCTGTCCTAATATCCCCAAGCCCCGGCAACCATGACAGGGACCACCTATGGGTGTCAAGGTGGCTTTTGCCCATGTTAACAGGGGGACCTAGGGAGTAGGAATATTTGCTCTTACCCATATATGGCCTATCTTCCCTGATGTCAGTAGCCTTTGAGTTCTCTAGACCTCATTTATGCCATGGATACTAGCATGACCTTTATCCACAAAATAGGAAGCTTGGCTTAATTGGCAAGATTCAGTCAGGCTCACTGGTGCTGTGCCTTTTAACTTTTGTTATCATCTGCCTCTGGATCCCTCAGGTCTAGTTTTCTTTTCTAGGTTGACATGAAGCTTGGAATGGAGTTTGGGGTAAAAATATGGGGGGTTGCATAGACTACATAAGCTGAACACTAAGGTGAAGTTGTGTAATTAAGTCCTCCAACAAGGGAGAGAAAAGGATATCTTGTGACATGCCCAGATAACTGTTGGCTATAGTTATGCTTGCTAAGATTTGGGTGCATGGGACTTGGCTTTGGCTCCCTTGGTCTTACTTTCCTAAAAAGGAAACCTTCAAGTAATGGGCACCCTATTTATTCCCATCACCTGGCAGGATTTGCAGGATATTTGCTCAGAAATAGAATATTGATCCAGATTTTTACATTACCCATCCCTTTTGTTCTTTCTGAGCTGCTGTCTGAGATGTCTGTTTGGTCCACTGGAACAAGCAGCGTTAGTCTAAAACATATGCAAAAGCTTAAAAACAACTACAGTTTAGAATTTAGTGACAAATGTATAAGTTTTGAAACACAATTTCTCTCTCTCTAGTCCTCATTTTTGTTAAAAACAAATCATGATAGGACTGGGTCATTTGCAAAATAAACTTTAGTCTTATGCTTGGCCTGATTGTTTCCATAAAGTGCAGCAAGAATAATTATTTCTACACAGGCTTTTTAAATTGGCTTTAATGGAACTCTGTTCCACAAGGAATCTGAGACAGAACTTTCTAAAGCTGCACCCACCTATGGGTTTGTCTCCTCAAATACCTGTGACTTAGGTAAACTCCTCTCTCCTTGAGGTCTCAAGAGCATAGGCATAGGGTTTCTGGGACTGTTGAAAAGTGACATTCTTTACTCACTGCAGGTTAAGAACCATGTACGGGGTATTGTGTAGACAAGGTGTGATGTCAGTTTTCCCTCTGTAAGGGAAATCAAACAATTCCTTAAGAGGAAGCATACTCTCCCAGTCAAAGCCTGGGTAAAACAACCAGTTTCTCCAATTGCATCCTGTTGGGAGAGAGAGAGAAAAAAAGGATTCCTATTGCACAGATGTAAACAACTATATTGCCATAAGTTAAGAATACTCACAAGTAGTTTCCAAATTCTGGAGAAGCCAGGCAGAGAGCAAGAAGGAAATATGCTCCAAATTTTGTTCACAAGCGTATACCCGACTCAATTATTAAAGGTCATACATAGCTCAAAACAAGTTTCCTTGACTCTGAAGAACAAAACAAGGATCAGGAATGTTCCAAGCAAAAGTAAAAAAGATTACTTCAGTTTCCACAGACCATTCAGTTAACTCTTGTTCTGCTTGATATTCATGAACATTTCAGCTCTTCCAGAGTCCTGTAAGTTTTTTCTTTATTCCAATGTCACAATCTCCAAATTACCAGAAACATGCATTTGAGAACACCTGTTCTATAGCAGATTATAAACCATGTTTCGAAGAGGATCAAAACAAGATAACAATTGTCTGTGGATAACAAAATGTCCAGAGTAGTTACAATTAAAAGCACGATTGACAAAGAAATTTGGTTATCTCCACGGTTTACAATAACTTAAAATAACAACCTTAATTGTGATTGATAGCATATGTGCAGACATTAGAATTTTATAAATCCCATACAATTTTGAAACATACATTAATATTATTCCCTAAAATATAACTTAAAGAAGATTAAACATCATTTTGGCAATCCAATGTACCTAAACATGTCAACTAATTCTGATTACCTCTCTTCTGGATGATCCAGGGGCCCTCTGTAGTATCCAAAAGCCAGGTGCAAGGGAAGACAATTTTGAAGCTGAATTTTGATTTTGGAAGCCCATTAGATGTGAGAGGTTTAAAACACTTGATGTTACGAAATACAATTCCAGATTACCGTAAATTATTTATTTTGCCAAAATGATGATGCAGAAATTTTTTAAAAAATCAAAAACTTTTTATAACTCTTTTGAATTTGGTCAATGTTCACACATGGAACTTCTTTTGTAAGATTAACTTGCAACCACAATTCGTTTAAATTTTTAGCTTTATTTTATCTAGTTATAAACAATCCTTTAACCCCAGGCAAAAATTTACATTTTTATGACATCTGCATTTTATCAATAATCTTTAAGCTGTTCTTATGTCTCAAAGATTAAAGTCACATGAGCCAAAAGTTACCACAGCTTTTATCTTACCTTTAAAAAATATTTGATCCAAGTGTTTGTCCTTCTTGAAGTCAATTAATTAGAGCTCTTTTTTATAGACACCACACACAACACATATATAACCACACAGACAAACAGAAGCAGATCTAGTAGTTACAAGATTTTTCATTCGCCAATCTCCCAGCTGGATTATTGGCCTCTGGGTGGAGCCCTTTAAGAGCAATGCTAGGAAAGCATGCTGTTTCCAGGGCCCAATAAACAGGTATAGCTGGAAGAGAAAAACAGATTTTGCAAGGAATCTGTCTGCCTCTAATTCCTGGGATTCCATGAGGAAAACAGAGGTCTCTCCCAAAATGGAATCCATGGTGCCTTTTCTGCTTTTCCCAAAGAGTCCCCGGCCATAAGAAATTACCTTACGGCCTCTCGTGTGCATTGTTGAGTGGCAATGCAAAATGGAGAACAATTGAGTTTACTGAGGGAAAAAAAAAAACTTTTCCAGCAAAACAAGACCCAAGAAAATAAAAACATAAAGGCCTTTCAAATATGCCTATAACTTGGATATCCACTTTTAATTAAAGTGAGTACACTTTAAGAAAATTTGTTTAAATGTCTATTACCTGACTTTAGCCACACCAAGCAGTCAATATTTCTGGCTCTTTAACTTTACCAAAGGTAACCTTCCAGGTGCTCAGAGAAGGGAAAATTCAAGGAAGTTCACTGAGGGAAAAATACTCAGCAAATGGCAAAGATCATTCAGATACCAAGCTGCAAAGGACTCATTCCCTAAGTCAAGATTGAACTCAGGCTGCCACTGTAAAATGGCGGAGACTACAACAAAGCACTGCCACTTGGTTAAAGGTCATACTTCCAAGAAAGTGAAACAAGATGGAGGCCTGCAGCAAAGTTTGCCACTGATCAGTTTGCTGGTCGGCCTTGAACAGTGGGCCTATGGAATCCTAGGCCTGCATCCCATCCTAGGGTACCCCTTGTTCTGGTAGAACCATACAGAAAGATATGCAAAGTCACCAGATTGGCTACAGCTTCAGACCAACCTCACAAATCCTTTTTCATAATTAAAACTTTACAGTTTTAATTTGGGGTCCTAGCCTGGTAAAATGTCTTCTAAAAAAAGAAAAAAAAAAAAAAAGCCTTTTATATAAAAGTTAACTGCTGACCTGATAGAGAAAAGAAAAAGTAGCTTAAAGTTCAAGGCTGTGTTAACTGCTGACTGGGTGGAGAGAAGAAAAAAAAAAAAAAAGCTTGAGGTACAGCTGGAAAGATGCCTGGAGGAAAAGCTTTTTATTCTTATGCAAATGAGTTCTTCCATCAGGGAGGAAAACTTTTAATTGTTGTTTCTTCCCTGGGGCTTGCACAGAGCTGGACTCCTCGAAGGGGAAGACACCATGGATATTGCAGGGAATGCCAGCCAGGCTGCTATGTGGAGCCCTTGGACCACGTGTCCCAGCTCCAGTTAGGAGGGAAGAGGGATGGGGCACCACTGCTTGCCTGTTCATCCTGCATGTGCCTGCGGCTGTTAGGGGAAAAAAGATAGATGGCATTACAGTCCCAAAAATAAGGAAAATGCTATAGAAAAGTCTAGGTGGAACCAAGGCTGACATTCCCAACCCCCAAGAGTGACAGTGGTGGTGGGGTGGGGGGGTTGCAGTTCCTTCTACCTTCAGAAGAATTCTGAGGACAAGAAAAAGCTCAGAAACAAAAGGGAAAGAGATTTTTTGGTCTGCATTTTACTCACCTTTCCTCATGTGCCCATATGGGCCACCAAAATGATGCAGGAATTTTGCTCTTTAATTCAGCTAAAATCCAGGTTCTTGTCTAAAGACCAGGAAAAATTAGGTATGCAGACATATTGAAAGGTGAGGAGGGTGGAATTTATTAAAAGAAAGTGCTCAGTGAAAATAAAGGGTCCTGCCAACAGGCTGTCATCTCACAGA
>NW_012108953.1:991921-1008960 GCF_000951045.1 Mandrillus leucophaeus | reverse complement strand
AATCCATGGTGCCTTTTCTGCTTTTCCCAAAGAGTCCCCGGCCATAAGAAATTACCTTACGGCCTCTCGTGTGCATTGTTGAGTGGCAATGCAAAATGGAGAACAATTGAGTTTACTGAGGGAAAAAAAAAAACTTTTCCAGCAAAACAAGACCCAAGAAAATAAAAACATAAAGGCCTTTCAAATATGCCTATAACTTGGATATCCACTTTTAATTAAAGTGAGTACACTTTAAGAAAATTTGTTTAAATGTCTATTACCTGACTTTAGCCACACCAAGCAGTCAATATTTCTGGCTCTTTAACTTTACCAAAGGTAACCTTCCAGGTGCTCAGAGAAGGGAAAATTCAAGGAAGTTCACTGAGGGAAAAATACTCAGCAAATGGCAAAGATCATTCAGATACCAAGCTGCAAAGGACTCATTCCCTAAGTCAAGATTGAACTCAGGCTGCCACTGTAAAATGGCGGAGACTACAACAAAGCACTGCCACTTGGTTAAAGGTCATACTTCCAAGAAAGTGAAACAAGATGGAGGCCTGCAGCAAAGTTTGCCACTGATCAGTTTGCTGGTCGGCCTTGAACAGTGGGCCTATGGAATCCTAGGCCTGCATCCCATCCTAGGGTACCCCTTGTTCTGGTAGAACCATACAGAAAGATATGCAAAGTCACCAGATTGGCTACAGCTTCAGACCAACCTCACAAATCCTTTTTCATAATTAAAACTTTACAGTTTTAATTTGGGGTCCTAGCCTGGTAAAATGTCTTCTAAAAAAAGAAAAAAAAAAAAAAAGCCTTTTATATAAAAGTTAACTGCTGACCTGATAGAGAAAAGAAAAAGTAGCTTAAAGTTCAAGGCTGTGTTAACTGCTGACTGGGTGGAGAGAAGAAAAAAAAAAAAAAAGCTTGAGGTACAGCTGGAAAGATGCCTGGAGGAAAAGCTTTTTATTCTTATGCAAATGAGTTCTTCCATCAGGGAGGAAAACTTTTAATTGTTGTTTCTTCCCTGGGGCTTGCACAGAGCTGGACTCCTCGAAGGGGAAGACACCATGGATATTGCAGGGAATGCCAGCCAGGCTGCTATGTGGAGCCCTTGGACCACGTGTCCCAGCTCCAGTTAGGAGGGAAGAGGGATGGGGCACCACTGCTTGCCTGTTCATCCTGCATGTGCCTGCGGCTGTTAGGGGAAAAAAGATAGATGGCATTACAGTCCCAAAAATAAGGAAAATGCTATAGAAAAGTCTAGGTGGAACCAAGGCTGACATTCCCAACCCCCAAGAGTGACAGTGGTGGTGGGGTGGGGGGGTTGCAGTTCCTTCTACCTTCAGAAGAATTCTGAGGACAAGAAAAAGCTCAGAAACAAAAGGGAAAGAGATTTTTTGGTCTGCATTTTACTCACCTTTCCTCATGTCCCCATATGGGCCACCAAAATGATGCAGGAATTTTGCTCTTTAATTCAGCTAAAATCCAGGTTCTTGTCTAAAGACCAGGAAAAATTAGGTATGCAGACATATTGAAAGGTGAGGAGGGTGGAATTTATTAAAAGAAAGTGCTCAGTGAAAATAAAGGGTCCTGCCAACAGGCTGTCATCTCACAGATTAAATACTAGACCAACACACATGAGTTGAAGAGGTCAGGCTCCTCCCCTACAGTGTAAGGCACGAATTCCTGGTGGCTCCACCCCCTTTCCCCAGTCTGCAGGTGGGCCCCCAGTCCATTGAGGGCATGCCCAGAGAAGGCCCTGGGCAGGTTCCCTCATCAGCTCAAAAGCAACTGATACAAACACTGTGGGGCAGGTCAGAGATTCTCTGGGGACCCTCCCACATCTGCCTCTTGCATCTATCACTAGCAAATGCTAGGTCTTATTCATTTTTTCTAGCTATTTTTTTGTATCCATTAACCATATCATCTTACTCCCCAACACACACAGACTACCTGTGCCTGCCTCTGGTAACCATCCTTCTACTGTATCTCTGTGAGTTCAATTGTTTTAAATTTAAGCTGCCACAAATAAGTGAGGATCTGCAAAGTTTGTCTTTCTGTGCCTGGCTTATTTCACTTAATGTAACTGCCTTCAGTTTTATCCATCTTGTGGACAATAACAGGATTTCATTCTTTTTAGGGCTGAATAGCACTCCATTATATATATATACACCACATTTTCTTAATCCATTTGTTTGTTGATGGACACTTACATTCTTCCAAATCTTGGCTATTGTGAATAGTGCTGCAATAACATGGGAGCTCAGATATCTCTTCAAAACAATGATTTTCTTTCTTTTGGGTACACATTTAGCTGTGGGATCGCTGGATTATACAATAGTTATTTTTTTTTTGTTTTTTGAGGAAACTCCAAACTGTTCTCCATAGTAGTTGTACTAATTTACATTCCCACCAACAGTATATAAAAGGATTCTCTTTTTTTCCGCGTCCTTGTCAGCATTTGTTACAGCTATGTTTTGGATAAAAACCATTTTAACTGGGGTAAGATGATATTGTAGTTTTTATTTGCATCCGTCTGATGATCAACGATGCTAAGCACCTTTTCATATGCCTGTTTGCCATTTGTAAGTTTCTTTTGAGAAATGTCTATTCAAATCTTTGGCTCAGTTTTCAATTGGATGATTAGATTCTCTTTCCTATAGAGTTGTTTGAGCTCCTTTAATATTCTAGTTATTAATCCCTTGTCACATGAGTTGGTTGAAATTATTTTGTCTGACTCTGTGGGCTGTTTCCTGTTAAAATTGTTTTCTTTGCTGTGCAGAAGTTTTTTGACTTGTGATTTCATTTGCCTACTTTTGTTTTGGTTGCCTGTACTTGTGGAGTATTACTCAAGAAATCTCTGTCCAATCCCATGGAGAGCTTCCCTAATGTATTCTTCTAGTACTTTCATAGTACAATGTCTTAGATTTCAGTATTCAATCCATTTTTATTTGACTTTTGCATATTTTCATTCTCATGCATATAAATATTAAATTTTCCCAGCACCATCTGTTGAAGAGACCATTTTTTTTCATAGTATGCTTTGACACCTTTGTTTGCCTTCTCTATTCTGCTCTACTGGTCTATGTGTCTCTTTTTATGCCAATACCATGCATTTTGGTTACAATAGTCAGGTAATACGATTCCTCCAGATTTGTTGTTTTTGCTCAGGATAGCTTTGGCTATGCTGGGTCTTTAGGGGTTCCATATAAATTTTATAATTTTTTTTCTGTTTCTGTGAAGAATGTCATTGGTATTTGGATAGAGATAGCATGGAATCTGCAGATTACTTTGGCTAGACTGGACATTTTAACAATAATGATTCTCCCAATCCATGAATATGGAATATTTTTCTATTTTTTGTGTCTTCTTCAATTTCTTGCATCAATGTTTTATACTTTTCATTGTACAGATCATTCACTTCCTTGATTAAGTTAATTCGTAGGTATCGAATGTTATTTGTAGATACTGTAAATGGGATTACTTTCTTGATTTCTTTTTCTGATTACTCACTGTTGGAATAGAGAAATGCTTGATTTTTGTACGTTGATTTTGTATCTTGCAACTCTACTAAATTGGTTAAATTGGTTTATTAGTTCTAATTTTTTTTTTTTTTTTTTTTGCTGGAGTCTTTAGGTTTTTCAAACACAAGATTGTATTATCTGCAAACAAGGATCATTTGACTGCTTTCTTTCCAATTTGGATGCCGTTTATTTCTTTCTCTTGTCTGACTGCTCTCAAACTTCCAGTACTATGTTGAGTAACAGTGGTGTTGGGGGGCATCTTTATCATGTTCCAGATCCTAGAGAAAAGGTTTTCAGTTTCTCCTCATTCAGAATGAGACTAGCTGTGAAACTGTTGTCTATGCCTTTTATTATGTTGAGATATATTCCCTTTGTACCCAGTTTTGATCATGAAGGAATGTTAAATTTTATCAAATGCTTTTTGAGCATCAATTGAAATGATCATATGGGTCTTGTCGTTCATTTTCTTGATATGATTTATCACATTTATTGATTTGCCTATGTTCAACTCTCCTTGCATCCCAGGGGTAAATTCTACTTGGTCGTAATGAATGATCTTTTTAATGTGTTGTTGAATTTGGTTTGCTAGTATTTTGTTGAGAATTTTTGCATGAAAATATGTCAGCTATATCAGCCATTTATTTTCTTTTTGTATCGTGTCTTTGTCTGGTTTTGATATTAGAGTGACACCAGCCTTAGAGAATGCATTTGAAAGTATTCCCTCACCTCTATTTTTTTGAAATAGTTTGAGTAGAATTTATACTAGCTCTTCTTTTAATGTTTGATAAAATTCAGCAATGAAGCCATTGGGTCCCCTACTTTTCTTTGCTGTGAGACTTTTTTTATTACAGCTTTGATCATCTTACATTTATTGGCTTGTTCAGGTTTTGGATGTTTTCATAGTTAAATCTTGGTATATTGAATGTGTCTAGAAATTGATCTATTTATTCTCAATATTTCAATTCATTGCTGTATAGCTGCTCCTAGTAGACACTAATGAACCTTTGAATTTTTGTGGTATCATTTGTAAAGTCTCTCTGATTTTATTTATCTTAGTCTTCTCTTTTATCTTCTTAGTTAAACTGGCTAAACTTTTTTCAATTCTGTTTTATGTTTTCAAAATACAATTTTTTTGTTCTATTGATCATCTGTGTTGTTTTCTTCATTTTTATTTATTTCTGTTTTTACATTTATTATTAGTTTTCCTCTACTAATTTTGGGCTTGATTTGATCTTGTTTTTCCAATTTTTATGATGCATTGTTAGGTTGTTTATTAGATGTTTTTCTCCTTTCTTGATATCAGAGCTTTTAGCTACAAACCTAACTTAGTACTACTTTTGCTATATACCATAAGCTTTTGTATATTTCCATTATTATTTGTCTCAAGAAATTTTTCAATTTTTAAATAATTACTTCATTAACCCTCTGATCATTCAGTAGCATATTGCTTAATTTCCATGTTTGTGTAGTTTCCAAATATCCCCTTGTTATTAATATCTAGTTTTATTCTGCTGTGGTAGGACAAGATTCCTGTTATTATTCCAATTTTTTGAATGTTTCTAGTCTTGTTTTGTGACCTAACATATAGTCTATCCTTGAGAATGATCCATGTGCTGAAAAGAAAAATTTATATACTGCATTTGTTGGATTAAATAGTCTGTAAATATCTATTAGGTCCATTTGGTCTATAGTGCAGATTAAGTCCAATGTCATTTTGTTGATTTTTTGTCTGTAAGATCTGTCCAATGCTGAAAGTGTATGTTAAGATCTGTCCGGTGCTGAAAGTGTGTGTTGAGGTCGGTTGAGATTTCCAGCTATTATTGTATTGGAGTCTATCTCTCTCTTTCCCTCTAATATTTGCTTTATATCAGAGTGCTTCAGTGTTGAGCGCATATATATTTAAAATAGTTAAATCTTCTGGATTAATTGACTACTTTATCATAATGACCTTTTCTCTTCTTATGATTTTGTCTTGAAATTTATCTTTTTTGATATAAGTAAAGCTTCGCCTACTCTTCTTTGGTTTCCATTGGCATGGAATATCTTTTTCCATCACTTTATTTTTAAGCTATTTATGTCTTTATAGATGAAGTGTGATTCTTGTAGGCAACAAATCATTAGGTCTTGTTTTGGATTCATTCAGCTACTCTATGTCTTTTTATTGGAGGATTTAGTACATTTACATTCTTTGTTTTTGTTGATTAGTAAGGAACTATTCCCACAATTTTGTTGTTTCTTGGTTGTTTTATTAGTCTTCTCTTCCTTGTTTCCTTCCCTCCTGTCTTCCTTTTATTGAAGATAATTGTCTCTGGTGGTATGCCTTAATTTCTTGCTTGTTATTTTTTTGTGCGTGTATCCATTGTATCTTTTCATGAGACTTGCAAATACTATCATATAACCCATTATTGTAAACTGGTGACAATTTTACACTGCTTGCATGAACAAAGTAGCAAAAAGAAAACTAATAAAAATTCTGTACTTTAACTTCCTTCCCACACTTTTTAACTTTTTGTAGTTTCTATTCTGTCTGTACCTTGCAAAGTTGTTGTATTTGTCATTTTTTTATAGGTTCATCTTTTCATTTTTCTACTTAACAGTAGTTTGCACCATTATAATTACAGTATCATAATATTCTGTGTTTTTCTATGTACTTACTATAACCAGCCAGTTTTGTACCTACAGACAAAGTTTCTTGTATTTTATTAACATCCTTTTCTTTCTGATCAAAGAACTCCCTTTAGCATTTATTGTAGGTTAGATCTGATGTTGATGAAATTTCTCAGCTTATGTTTCTCTGGGAAAGTCTTTATTTCTCTTTTTATGTTTGAAGGATATTTTTACGAAATGTACTATTCTAGGGTACTTTTTTTCTTCTACACTTTAAATATGTCATGCCACTCTCTCCTTCCCTTTAAGCTTTCCACTGACTGCTGTCAGATGTATTGGGGCTCTATTGTATATTATTTCTTTTTGCTATATTCCTGCTTTTAGGATTTTGAAGGAGTCTGATTGTTAAATGTCTTGAGGTAATCTTGTTTGGGTTAAATCTGCTTGGTGTTCTATAACCTTCTTGTACTTCAATGTTGATATCTTCTCTAGGTTTGGCAACTTCTCTGTTAGTACTCTTAGGAATAAAATTTCTACCACTTTTTCTCTACCTCCTCTTTAATGCCAATAACTTAGATTTGGCCCTTTGAGGCTATTTTCTAGATCTTGTAGGCATACTTTATGATTTTTTTTGTTGTTGCTGTTGAAAGGATATATATATATATTTAGAATTAGGCAGCTAGACTCAGTTTAGATGATCCCAATTTCATTGGCAACATCCAAAGCATCGTAATCAGGAGCCAATTGGACATATGCCTTTTTCTCTCCATCAGGCTGAATCAGGGTGTTGACCTTGGCCACATCAATGTCATAGAGCTTCTTCACAGCCTGTTTAATCTGGTGCTTGTTGGCTTTAACATCCACAATGAACACAAGTGTGTTGTTCTCTTCTATCTTCTTCATGGCAGAGGTCAGTGGTCAGCAGAAACTTGATGATAGCATAGTGGTCAAGCTTGTTTCTCCTGGGGGCGCTCTTCCGAGGATATTTGAGCTGCCTCCAGAGTCGCAGTGTCTTGGGCCGCCCAAAGGTGGGTGATGTGCGGATCTTCTTTTTTTTTGTGGCTGTGGACACCTTTCAACACTGCCTTCTTGGCCTTTAAAGGCTTCGCTTTTGCTTTGGCTTTAGGAGGGGCAGGAGCTTCCTTCTTTGCTTTCAGCGCCGTCTTGTGAAAAGGGCTACTTTATGATTTTTTATTCCTTTTTTGTTTATCTCCTCTGATTACATATTTTCAAATAGCCTGTCTTGAAGCTGACTAATCCTTTCTTCTGCTTGATCAATTCTGCTATTAGGAGACTCTGATACATTATTTAGTATGTCAGTTACATTTTTTTTAACTCCAGAATTTCTGCTTGATTATTTTTAATGATTTCAATCTTTGTGTTAGATTTACCTGAAAGAATTCTGAAATTATTCTCTGTGTTTTCTTGAATTTCTTTGAATTTCCTCTAAACAGCTATTTTGAATTCTCTTTCTGAAAGGTTGCATACCTCTGTTTCTCCAGGATTGGTGTCTGGTACCTTACATTGTCTCTTTGGTGCAGTCATGTGTGTCTGGATGAACTGATGCTTGTGGATATTTGTCTTTAGTTGTGCATTGAAGAATTAGGTATCATGTCCTTCACGGGAAGGCTTTCCAGGTATTCAAAAGAAGATGAGTATTGTGATCTAAGCCATATCTGCATTAGGGGTCACCCCAAACCCAGTAACACTTTGGTTCTTGAAGATTTATAAAACTGCTGCCTTGGTGGTGTGAACCCTGAAAATCTGAAACTGATAACTCTGCCTCAGTCCGGTTTATTCTTTGGGAAATTTGACACAGATCACCCGTTTTAACAGCTCCCCCAAAGCAAAGGCAGAATATTCCTTTGATTCCTTGATACATGACTGCCTGACATAGTTGTGACACAGAGATAACTATCACATTATTACTCTTCATTGATGAATTACAGAATTTCCTGTAAGTCACTGAGAAAACAATCTGATTTATCTGGTTTGTCCCACTTTAAATCCTAAAACAAAAACTTATTGTAGGAAGTCCTTTTTTATATAGTACAAAGCAAAGTACTTCAGGTCATTATTTTCCAAGGTATTTTCCTAAAGACCACCTAGGTCAAAGAACTCAGATTTGCTTCTTAAGTTTCTATAATCTTGTATCGAAAACAAAATCAACTTAATCAGAATTTTAGGATTGATGTTATTAATTTCGTATTTTTAACAAATACCCTAAGGGATTCTGGTGAATACCTGAAAACAACCCTCTAGATGATGAAGATGACAATATGATTCTGCTGTGCAAGTCTAATTCAGGTTCATGTACTGATTTGTATTTATCATTGTAGCAGGTTGAATAGCGATCACACAAAGATATCTGTGTCTTAATTCCAGGGACCTGTATCTGTTATCTTATAAGGAAAAAGCATCTTCACAGATGTGATTAAATTAAGGATCTTGAGATGGAGTGATTACAGTGGATTATTCAGGTGGGTCTTAAATGTTATTGCAAATGTCCTTATAAGAGAGTGGCAGGAGGAGAGGTCATATAGACAGACAGGAGAAGTGATATGCAGATGGAGTAGAGAGAGATTTAGAGATGTTACTCTTGAGATGGGAGTGATGGAGCCACAAGCCTAGAAATTCCAGTAACCTCCAAATTCTGGAATAGGCCAGGAAGTGATTCTTCCCTACAAGCGAAACCATGACCCAGCTGACACCTTGATTTTGTTCCAGTGGAACTAATTTCAGACTTCTGGCCTCCAGGACTGTAAAGGAACACAAGTGTATTATTTTAAGTCAGCAAGGTTTTGGTAATTTGTTAGAGCAACCCCAAGAAACTGGTAAAGTCCTCATGGGACAATGAACCAATTAAGCAATAGGTAAATTGACTTAATTCTATTTCCTCTACTGAATTGAAGGAGAAATTACCTGATTTGTCAGGTTTTCTTTGCAAGCTTGGGCAGTAATCAGAGTGAGGGCAGTCATAACAGAAAACCAGTAAAATTGTTATTGCACTTTCAAAAATGGCCAGTGAAAGTCAACAAACATATTCATGGGACAATTATCCCCTTAATGTATGTATGAGTTGTATTTCTTGCTAGATCCAAGATGACAAACGGAAGGACAAATTGTTGTAGCAAGAAAGGAAAGAGAGATGCATATAGCAAGCACCACAATTAGTGGGGAAAGACCACAAAACAGACAAGTATGAAGAAACAGAGTGACGCCAGAGGGCCAAATGTGTAAGAGGTTGAGGGATGCATTTATAAACTGAATCCCAAGCATGTAGTAAAAAGCCTAGCACAAAGAAGACAATTAATAAATGATTGTTGAATTAATGAATAAAACATCTTTAAGGTTCCAGTCTAAAGTATGCATGGCAAAGTGTTAAACTAAGTCTAATATGTAGGTAAGGAGAAATCAGAATATGGATAATGGTATTTACTGTAACTGAGTCATGGGCTATAGCATGCCCTAATCATTGTTGTGATATATGAATTGTGGTCAAGATTCACTGTGAACTCTATTTAAAATATTATAAACATCCTCCAGTGGTATCTTATAGAGACAGTTTAACCAATGGTAGTGCTTATTTTTGTGCCAGGATAGAGAAGTGAGTAGAACATGGATTATTCAGTTCAGTTGTTTAATAAAAATTGGGAGATGGGTAAACAATTACACATCTTAATCTAGAAAAAATAGGCAAGTAGAAATAAGTAGCAGGACTAGAAGAGTAATTTGGAAGTTCCTTAAATTAAACAGTTTCATTTTACTATTCCCATGGATTCTGAAAGTTTTTTTTAGTTTTTATTTTTCATTAAAATTTTCTATCAATGTTTGATTTCACTGGAGATGTTAGCTTATTTCATTATGATAGAGCTCTTGATAAGTAACTTGGGACAGAGCTGATCAAGAAAACCACAGTAAGTAAACTGCTTCTGAAAACCTTTAATAAGTAATGCACTGTTATTACTTATTAAAGATAATACCTATAAAATGAAAATATAACTCCCATTGTCTGAGTATGGGGAAGTCAGTCAACCACTTCTCTTAACTATGACAGTTTCCTCCAAATGGCAGAATAAATACTCTAGTGACAAAACAAACACCCAAGCCCTTTCTTAATGTTTTTGGCTATGCATTCCTTTCTTTTGAATGACTCACTTTGCACCCAAGGAAATGTGGAGTCACCTCTCACTATTCTCCCTCACTTCTCACATTTGATCACTCTCAAAGACAAAGAATTACTCTTTCTCCAACCTCTTGTTTCCTAAAGATGACTTCCTCATTTATTTCCAGGTGGGGACAACATTTTCATTATCATTACCAATTTAAAATTTCAGTACCTTGATTTGCTTATCACAATGGGAAAGAGGTGACTTCTCCAATTGACAAAATAGGTTATATTTTATTAGGTGGACTAATATGAAAACCGATGCTTGTGCCTGGTTTTCCCTCACATTGCTTACCCTATTTTTCCCTGTTGTTAGCCCCTTTAGCCTCTTAGGTCTAATTGTACTTAAATGTGATGAACTCATTTTACTGCATGTAGATGTTAAAAAAAAAAAAAAAGAAAAGAAAAGAAAAAGGAAAAGAAAAACGTAGTTCTAAAAGGTCTGGTTAAGATTTTTCTCTTCTATGTCCAGTTTCTCTAACCCTGATTGATTTCATAAGTTGTGACAGCTCTTTACAATGTCCCCGACTGCCTTTATTTGGGGATGAAAAAAAAAATGAAGAATCATCATATCAGTCTCTGGTTCCTGACTCATTCTTTTATTTTACTTCTTATGGAGTTTTATACTTTGCAGAATAAACAGATATTTAATTTTGAGTTCATGCTTCCTTATAATTACTCTCTCTTGGTTAAGAACCAGGAAGAAGAAGACAGTGTTTTATTATACTATACCAAACCTCCCAAACTTTATTAGTCCTATTAATTTTACAGTTTTAATAATTATCTATAATTTTATTTCGTTTTCTTGCTTTTTTGGGATATTGAGATCTCTAGGTGGAATAACATCAATAAACTTCTAACCAATCTTCAGTATTTTCTAACATTCTGCTGACATTATGCTCTTTGTGAGATGTATCTTGGTAGATCAATTTCATAGGTGTTTCACCTGTATAGTCACATGGGACCCTGCACTCAGAAGGGTTCTTCACTTGGTTTGATGATCTGTTATATCTTTATGTTCTTAATTTTATCTTAGAATTTGTGTTTTGTAAGTGGAAGGTGATTTTAAAAATGGGGCATGCGTGTGGGCAGAGGAAATACATGCAATATGTGCCCTCTGTTTCTTGATGATTCATTCACACACAGAGTCAATTATACTCCATGAACATAAAATTCTAGTGGGTCCATAAGCATGGGAGTTCAGTGAGACTGACAGTGAGTGTAAGGTAAGTGTATTAATTTCACAGCAGAGTAAGAGAAGTGACTGACAGCCCCAAGAAAGCAAGCTTTCTTTTTGAAACACAATTTGCTTAAGTTGCAGAAAGAAGGTTATTGATGACATTCTAAAAAAATACAAATAACTGAGAAACCTTATCATATTCCTTTTTACTGGTGACACTTTCTTTCCTTTATTGGCCAGCCAATTACACTAAGCTCTATTAATAGTTGCAGAAATACATAAATAAGATATAAAGATACTAAGAATTTCTTTTATGTATAGTAAAACATTAAATTTCAATTATAATAAATTATATTATTTTTGTCTTTTATGCAATATATTGCATCATTTGGTTGGACTCTGCATTTATGCATATTTACAGGAAGCACACATTTCTTTTTTACCTGTTATATTTTGTAGAAGTTAAGCCTTTATTTTATTTTTTCTATTACTTATAATACCTGTTCCCACATATCTGTTCTCCTGCCTATGCCAATCACTAAATGAAGAAAAGGCATATGTATACAAAAAAGATGGAATTGATTGTGGGCACCTTGGAGGTAGCTGTCACACCCATTATGAACCTCAGATATGAATAAATAAAATATTTATTTTATATATTAAATAGTACATTATGTAGTACATTTTAGTTTACATAGTAGTACATTATATTGTTACTGTTGCTCTATACTTTATGAAAGAGATCATTGGTATAATTCCGTATAATCCCATCAACACAAATTAGATTTTTATTACTATCATATTCCAGAGAAAATGTGAATTAGAGCTTTCATTTGTACCAAAACGTTAACACTACACAATTGCATCGACTATTTATATTACATTATTTCTCTATTATATCATAAAAGAATTCTGATTTTTATTGAGATAAAAGCTTGGAAAACATTTAAAAGATTAATTTAACACATGTAACCAAAACTCTGTGCACATGAATTAAAATATGCATTTTTCTAAATATCACCTGGAATATTTACAAAAATATACCTTATATTATATCACTAAACAAGAATCTGTGTTTTTCTAAAAATGAAAATACTAATGAATATCACACAAAAGATGTTCCCTAACACAGTATAAATAAATTGTATCTATAAAAATTAGATAATAAGAGGGAGTTTGAGTTTCCATTCTACCATGTCAGGGACTTGGAAGTTGTCACCTTGTCCTAACAGTAAGTAAAAAGCTGAACAAAGTGAAAAATTAACAACTCTTTATAAATTTGTCCAGAAGTAAGGCTATAGGGTAAACTCCTGCCCACAAATTTGGGAGATAAACAGGCAAATATGGAGAATCACAATTTACTGAAACAAAAATCCTAAGCAAAAACCTCCGTGAAAACCAGTAATAAAGTAAGAGAACCTGACCATAATTGATAAATTGCTAGAGGCTCAGAGTGAGCATGTCTGAGAGTTAAACATTTCAGAGAGACCCAATCACAGAGAGACCCTGACACTGTGAGATTTACATCCAGGAGCTCAACCATGTTCTCCCAGTGAATACAAGAGAAAAATCTTCTCATGTTTCTGTTAGGAGGAGGGGAAAATAAACCATATTGAAATACACCAGGGAATTCTGTTTTTAAATAGGCCTACCCTCAAGAGAAACTATATTACCAGAGCCTAGACTATTGGGGTTTTAATAAAAGACTATCTGGGGAAAGGGAAATACTGACTCAAGCCCTCTCTGGCCTTCCACGTGGGAAAAGGGAAGTGCCTAACTCTAGCCCACTTTGGCTGTCTTATCATACCTAAGGTGGGTGCAAGGAGGCCCAGAAGCACTTGTGAAGTTCACAGTTAAGAGAGGCAGGTTTACTAAAAGACCAAGACCTAGTCATATGACTATAGAATGACTTAACAATGTTTATTCATATCAAGAAAATTGTAAGAAAAAAAAGCCTGATGCTCATCACCTGGAGAAAAAAACATATATTCATTCATCAGCATAATACCTAGCAATGAAAGTAAAATGAATACAAGCAAATTTATGCATGAGTTTTAAATGTATCCTTATATTTAGAAAACATAAAGCAATTCTGATTACTACCTTCGGTGTGACACCATATTTATAAGACATGAAAAGAATAAAAGCTAAATTATGTGTTGTTTAGTGATAAATCAATAAAATTAGGTAAACTCAATATTAAAAAGTATATGAGTGATAAATATAATATATAAGACAATAATTATTTCTGGAATGAGACAGGGTTACGAGACTGGAAAGAAGCAAGCACATGCAAGTAGTTTCCTTCAATTGACAACATTCTTTTTCAACAATTTGCATGGTATGTGATATGGTTTGGCTTTGTGTCCCCACTCAAATCTCATTTCAAATTGTAATCACCAAGTGTTGAAGGAAAGACCTGGAGGGAGGCAACTGGATCATGGGGACAGTTTCCTCTATGTGGTTCTCGTAAAATGAATGCTCATGAGATCTGATGGGTTTATAAGGGGCTCTTCCCCTTCACTTTCTTTCTCTCTCCTGCTGCCTTGTGAAGAAGTCTGCTTCTTCACAGTTGTTTGGATAAAAAGCTTCCAAGCTTTTACATGAGTAACTAGAATTTCCCAGCTTCGCTTTGTTTCACACATAACTTCATACTTGACAAGGTTCACAGAAGCATGGGCAATGCTGAAATAATCAGCTAAGTAGAAGTTGATTACTTGTTTTACGTTAAAGTTCTTTGATGCAATTGGTCATACTGACAGAGGTAGAGAAAATAGAGACCAAACAGGGCCCAGAGGTCCCAGAAACTATGTTTCTCAGTGACTTAGTATTATAATCACAGTCTTACTCAGTTTGTCAGATAAATTATATGGTACCCATACATGGAACAAAGCATTTCATTAGCTAATGAAAAAATTCTAAAGAAATAAAAGAGGAGTATTTGTTCTCAGATAACTTACTATTCAGTTAGGGCAAAGAAAAAAATACTCTCCAGGCATTCACCTTATTGCACAATCAGCAGGAGTCATCATTTTACATTAGGTGCTCTGTAGTTTCTTTTTTGATGTTTGTTTTCTTTTGTTTTAAAATTTTATTTTCCAGCTTTGTTGCTGGTACACAGAAACAAAAATTTGTTTTTAATAAATTGAATAATTTTCTTGCGTGGATGTATTGGTCTGGGTTCTCCAGAGAAATGGAACCAATAGGGAACAAACATACATGCACATACACACATGCAAACACATATGTAAAGATATTTACTGTGAGAAAATTGATGCACGCAATTATGGAGACCAAAACGTCCAAGATCTGCATTTGGTAAGCTGAAGACAAGGACAACTAATGGGATAGTTCGAGAATGAGTCTGAAGGTCTGAGCACCAGGAGAGTCAATGTTTTAAGTTCCAGTCTGAGTCTGAATCCAAAGGCAGAAGAGGATTGATGTCTCAGATTGAATACAGTCAGGCAGAAAGTTATTCTGCAATTTCCAGAGTCAACTAGACCTTTCTAAAAAAAACCTGGAAACCAAATAGATTTCACAGCAGTTCTTCACAGTAACAAAATTTGATGTTGGAATTCATAATCCTTAGACTTTCTTTCATAAATCAGACAACATCAAATTTATAAAAATATTTGAAAACTATTCCAAAGCAATATAGTAACAGGTGAATTAAAATACAAGTGAAAAATAAAAGTATATTGCAAATATACTTTTGTAATATTTTGAATTTTGCAAAAATTCAAAATGCAGGCAGGAAAATATTGTGAGCAAGGTAGAATTAATTTCTTGTAGTGCCATGAGTATTTAATGGGGTCATACTAGTTGTGGATTATTTTAGAAGCTACCAAGGCAAATTAAACATGAATCGCGATCTCAAGAATCTTATAGCATGGCAAATATGAATAGAGACCACCAAAATCAATCAAGTTACGTAAAAAATATTATGGAGGACAATGCCTCACCTTATTTATTTATTTATTTTTTTGCCTAATACATCTGCCTCAAACATGGACTTTTAACAGCCAGCAGCCACTGTATCTTTTATTGAAGGACTGCCCTTTAGCTAGTGGAACCACTTGGTCCAGACAGAGGAAACTGAGGTCTTCATGGGATTTCTGTCTAAGATCTCACTGATACTTGGCTTCTCCCTTCTGGGAACTGAACCTAAGTTTAGTACAGGATAAATCTACAGGTCCTGAGAAGGAAAACAGAAGCCTCCCCAGGAAGTAACCTTGTTTTTGATTTCATATTCTATGTGGAGCAAGATCATCTTGACTTTGTTATGATGGTTTTATTGCTTTCATGTTCAGAGATAAGTATTAGTTATCACTTTATGTTGCAGAGAGTATCTAAGCAATCTACCTAATTTTAAACATTTTTTTCTTTTTTAAATGTAGTGCAATCTCAAATCTATTGAAATTATTATATTCACTTGTGATAAGAATGAGTCTCATGGACCAAATGATTAACACTCCTAGAGAACTGACTTGTTTAAACAATGATTATGGAGCTTGTCCATGTGAAATGCAATTCAGGAATCTTTCAGCATTTTTGTTACTTCAGTTATAGCGTACAAAGTTCAGCTTAATTAATTAACACTAGATTCTTGTAAACAAAAATGTTACGTTTGCTACAGTAATAATAAATTTCCATTTATCAAGAAAAGGAAATCAGCTTCATCCACTGGAAGAATTATTTTTTCTTTTTTTATCCTCTTCAAAAGTACAGATTGACTTAAATTCTAGAAAAGAGTTCAGGAAATTATATTACATAATGAAATATGTTAAATGTCACAAGAAACATGAGTTACCTTCAAGAGATACATATAAAATTGTTTGATGATAGAGTTTTTTATTAAGTGATGAAGGAGAATTTGTTAAATGAGAGCTGGATCAATTTACTCCGTTACAAGTTAGTTAGACTGTCTGAAATACATTTAAAGAGAATGGAGATTATGCTTTGGGACCAGAGGGTCAATAATACATCTTCCTAAAAGGACTGTATATCTACTATTCACAAGAACGTTAGACCTAGGATAATATCTGCTCTGCATGAGGAGCTAGCAGATCTTCAGTTCTATGCTGAAACTATAGTTAAATTCTAGTAATTGAATCCAAGATAAATGTTGGTAAAGTTTCTAACAAAGAGAGCTTGGCATATTATTTTTAGCTGCCTACAGCCAAAGTAAATTATATTAATTAGACAGAAATTCACAGAATAAATTATGGTTAATTAGCCTGATCCACACAAATTATAATGAAGTCAAATGAACTAAGTGAATTGCAGCAGATCAGGCAGGATGAGACACTTCTAGATTATATTCCCAAATCTGAAATTTCGGTAGTCTGAATCTTTTATGGAGAGAAATCTTGGACTTCTTAACTCAATCAATCCTATTTATATGTCAAAACTTTTTCTTTTGAGACAAGGTCTTGTCACCCAGACTGGAGTGCAGTGGCCCAATCTTGACTCACTGCAACCTCCACCTCCCAGTCTCAAATAATCCCCCTGCTTCAACCTCATGAGTCATTGGGACCACAGGCATGTGCCACCATGCCCAGCTAATTTTTTTGTATTTTTG
>NW_012108953.1:988613-990981 GCF_000951045.1 Mandrillus leucophaeus | reverse complement strand
GTAAAACTACTATTAGTTTGGTACAAAAGTGATGGGGTTTGGCCAAAACTGCAATTACCTTTGCAACAAGCTGACAGAAGAAAACAGAGGAAAAGCTATACAACACTAGTCTCAGAGAGAGAGAGAGAGAGAGATATTTAGATATGTACATATATTTATAGATATCTATTTATAGATATATATATGAATATATATAGAGATATATATTTATATTAATTTTCACCCCAAAAGTGCAGCAACAAAAGAAAAAAATAGATCAATGGGATAATCAAACCAAAAAGCTTCTATACAGAAGCAAAGAAAACAACAGAATAAAGAGAACCTATGAATTGGGAGAAATTTTAAGATTCTAAAAGAATCTATAAACTTTATACAAGGATAATGAATAATCTGATTAATAATTAGGCAAAGGACTTGAATAGACATTCCTCAAAAGAAGACATGTACATCTAACAGATAAGCAAAAAAATTCTCAATATCACTGATCACTGGGAAGATGAAAATTCAAAATCACGATGAGATACCACCTCACACCTGTAAGAATGGCTAATTTAGAAAAGTTTTAAAAAGACAAAAGATAAGTATTAGCAAGGATATAGAGAAAAGATAACACTTTGCATTATTGATGGGATTGCACATTAGTGCAGCTATTGTGGAAAACATTATGAAGGTTCCTCCAAAAACTAAAAATAGAATTACCAAATGATCCAACAATTCAATTTCTGGTTATTTACTCAAAAGATCTGAAATTAGTATGTTGAAGAGATGTTTGCACTCCCATGTTTACTGATGCATTATTCACAGTCGTCAAGTTATGGAATTAATGTAAGAGTCCATCAAGGGATGCACAGATAAAGAAAATATGGTATTTATAGTTGACCCTCTGTATCCGGAGGTTTGGCAACTGCAGAATCAACCAACTGCAGATTAAAAATATCTGAAATAAATAAATATTAACAGTACGACAATAAAAATTATCAAATCTTAAAAATACAGTGTAACAGCTATTTAGATAGCATTTCCATTGTATTAAGTATTTTAGAAAATCTAGAGACAATTTAAAATACATAGGCGAATGTGCATAGGTTATAGGTAGACACTACACCATTTTATATAAGGAACTTGAGCATCCATGGATTTTGGTATGGGAGTTCCGGAACCAATTCCCCATGGATACCAAGAAACTACTATACACACAGTGGAATACTATGCATTCATAAAAAGAGAAAAAATTCTGTTATTCATGACAACATAGATGGAATTGGAGAATGTCACCCTAAGTGAAATAAACCAAACACAGAAAGACAAATACAGCATGTTTCTATTTATATGTGGACTCTAAAATGATGGCACTCATAGAAGCAAGAGTAGAACGGTGGTTACCAGATGCTGGTGAGGAATGTGGAATTGATAGTAATAGAGTACAAAGTTTCAGTTTGGCAAAAGGAATAAATTTTTTTTTTTTAGATCAATAGCACAGGATGGTAAATATAGCTAATAACTGAGTACTACACATTACAATGTCACTAAGAATACATTTCAAATATTCTCATCACAAAACAAGTTGAATATTTAAGGTGATAGATATGTTTATTAGCTTAATTTAATCATTCCACGTTTTATTCAAAAATTGTAACACCACTTTGTACTCCATAAATATATATGACTATAATTTGTCAACATGCAAGAAAAAAATACAAAGGAAATAATACATTTCTCTCTGTGTTAGACATGATTCCATTTTCCCAGATGCCTTTAACCTTTAACCATAACATAATATATACAGACAATACTTACTGTCCATGGACTTGAGCTGTCAGTAAATTTTTTGCAGTAAGAGCTGGCAATTCAAATGGCTTTTTGAAAGATAGCAAGAACCCTTTCAATTAGAATCACTGTGGAGAATTTCTGAGCCTTGAACACAAGGCTACTTGTCTTCAAGGCTCAGAATTCCATCCATGTTGAAATTCTGAGCATTACTACTGAGCAATCCTGGAATCAAAAAAGAGAAGGGAGAAGCTGACTTTCCAGCATAGTAATTTTTTTAATGATGATGAAATATAATTCCAATCATTCCGTATATCTAAAATATGTAATTTATATCTAATTTATAGTAAGTGATCAATATTTATATGTGGCCTCAAACTATCTAGAATATCCCTTAATTATGCAATAAATTTATTGTCTAGTCCTAATTTCAGAATAGCATTACTTTGGGTACAGAATACACATGTCTTTATTATTACAAAAGCTTTTCCTTAATATTTGTTATGATGTGCCTCTGTAACCCCATTTTGCATGAAAAGAATCTCCCCATGTGTAGGTCTTCGGCAAATCGTTGGTAAAGATCTTCAGGTGGTTTTGAAGT
>NW_012108953.1:974466-988563 GCF_000951045.1 Mandrillus leucophaeus | reverse complement strand
TACACACAGTGGAATACTATGCATTCATAAAAAGAGAAAAAATTCTGTTATTCATGACAACATAGATGGAATTGGAGAATGTCACCCTAAGTGAAATAAACCAAACACAGAAAGACAAATACAGCATGTTTCTATTTATATGTGGACTCCAAAATGATGGCACTCATAGAAGCAAGAGTAGAATGGTGGTTACTAGATGCTGGTGAGGAATGTGGAATTGATAGTAATAGAGTACAAAGTTTCAGTTTGGCAAAAAGAATAAATTTTATTTTTTTAGATCAATAGCACAGGATGGTAAATATAGCTAATAACTGAGTACTACACATTACAATGTCACTAAGAATACATTTCAAATATTCTCATCACAAAACAAGTTGAATATTTGAGGTGATAGATATGTTTATTAGCTTAATTTAATCATTCCACGTTTTATTCAAAAATTGTAACACCACTTTGTACTCCATAAATATATATGACTATAATTTGTCAACATGCAAGAAAAAAATACAAAGGAAATAATACATTTCTCTCTGTGTTAGACATGATTCCATTTTCCCAGATGCCTTTAACCTTTAACCATAACATAATATATACAGACAATACTTACTGTCCATGGACTTGAGCTGTCAGTAAATTTTTTGCAGTAAGAGCTGGCAATTCAAATGGCTTTTTGAAAGATAGCAAGAACCCTTTCAATTAGAATCACTGTGGAGAATTTCTGAGCCTTGAACACAAGGCTACTTGTCTTCAAGGCTCAGAATTCCATCCATGTTGAAATTCTGAGCATTACTACTGAGCAATCCTGGAATCAAAAAAGAGAAGGGAGAAGCTGACTTTCCAGCATAGTAATTTTTTTAATGATGATGAAATATAATTCCAATCATTCCGTATATCTAAAATATGTAATTTATATCTAATTTATAGTAAGTGATCAATATTTATATGTGGCCTCAAACTATCTAGAATATCCCTTAATTATGCAATAAATTTATTGTCTAGTCCTAATTTCAGAATAGCATTACTTTGGGTACAGAATACACATGTCTTTATTATTACAAAAGCTTTTCCTTAATATTTGTTATGATGTGCCTCTGTAACCCCATTTTGCATGAAAAGAATCTCCCCATGTGTAGGTCTTCGGCAAATCGTTGGTAAAGATCTTCAGGTGGTTTTGAAGTCCCTTTCTAACTACAAACCATTGCTATAGAGGAGCCTTCCAGTGTTTGCTTTTATAGTCTAGGGTATTTAATTTACCCCGCAAGGCTGTCTTTTTTACTTCTAATCCAATCTACCCAAGTCTTCATCCATAAAATAACACCAATGACACTTTTAGTTAAAGTGGAATATTATTTAACCATTACCAATTACTGTGAGGATGGAATTTTCCCTAAGAATAACACTGGCTTATTCCCACTTCTTTATTCACTCTGCTAGTAGAGAGTTGTAGTGCCTTGGAGAGCCCTGTAGATGTTTGACACAGCACTCCTCCCTTCACTTGGGAGGATGTCTCTTAAAAAAATACTTTATGGAATAAGTTTTACCATGGCTGTTCCCCTATATTTTACATACATGACACAAGCAGTAGCTCATAATTTATTATTTATATGTATTAGTACATTATTGTTTGAATTGGGCAGGTATAACTTGACCATTGGCAAAGTGAGTTGCTGCTTATCTGTCATTCCTCTATGAAGTGGGGCATTACCCTATAAAAAGGATGTGCGTGCATGATTAGTTCCCCACTGATTAATGTAAAGTTGACTCTCCTTAACAGTCATTAAAAAACAAGGATAGAACTTGTCATGGAAACAATAAAGAATTAAATGATTTGCTCACACGCGATCAAATTCACATAATTTGGATTAGTTACAAACTGAATTTAGGAAAGTAAAAATTTCCTATGTTGTTTTTAATAAGGAGCCCTTGGGGGTAAAAGTGGTTTCTCACTACAGAGTTATTTTAATACTACAAAATAAAACAGTATTACCAAACTACATGACCACAGCTCTCTGAAATTTATGTTCAGGCCCCTAATTTAAAATTGCTGTCCTGAAGGTACATGGTGTTATCCAGTCCCCTACTTTTCTGGAGAAAGACTTGTTCGATAGACATATGGCACAAAGACTATTAGACACTTATAAATCTATTTAGCAAGAGAAAGAGGAACAAGAAAGTCTGAGGCAGGAGGGATGCTACAGGAAAACAAATTAGATGGAACCCGTTGCTAGGAAACAAGGCAAACTAAGTACATTGGAGTAGTTAGGTGGGTAACTCTGCCAGAATAACAGCCCTGCACATCCATGCAGAGATGGAAGCAAAACAGATTCACAGCCTATGTCAGGGAACAACACAAACTTTGAAATATAGCCTTGCAGGTACAGGGAAACCTCACTTTATACATACTCTGAGCCAGAAAAAAGAAGAAGAGAGGAGGGGAATAGTCAAAGAATCTTCTTAGCCCACATCTATAGTCCATCCCTAAATTAAATTTGATTGTAGTCCAATGTTATTTCAAAGTTATGATATTTCTCACAAGCTCCATTGTAAAGTAGAAATATTCCTGTGTAGTAATAATTTATACCTAGAGCAAAAATCAAGGAAATCTTGACAATAATCGTAGTTTAAGGCGGTAAGACTGATGGGGATATTTCCTGGGTAATGAAGTGACACACTGAGTTTTCAGTTTCCACTGGGGATTGTCTAGTCTACATGGTCCAGACAAAATGTCCCATACCTCCTCCTTCCTGAATTTCATCTTTAGTTTCTCTCTCTCATTAGTGCTCATCATTCTTGTGTTCTGTTCAATGCATTTAGGGCATTTGATTGTACTATGAGTTTCTAAGGGTAGTTTCCTCTCCATTTACTTACATTAATAACATCTAGATTGAGCCATGGATGGCAATAAATACATAAGGAATATTTATTGTATATTTGAAACAATGACTGACTATTTATTTTATTATTCATACATTTTCTTTTCTTTCTTTATACGTGCATATTCTATCTTCCTGAAAAATATTTAAGCCCTTTAAGAATAATGCAGAGTATCTGTATTTTTTATTCCTCCCTTAATCAAAGTAGTTTAAAATTAAGCAAAAAACAGATATTTGAAGAGTACTCATTATATTAAATTAAATAACTCTAGTCAGGTAATTCATTTGGAGAAAGGGCAAAGCTATGCGAGCGGGACTCGAAATAGATTTTGCAAGCAGTTTAATAGCTTCGACTTTTTAATGAGATTACTGCACTTTATAACAATGACAGTGACAAAATAAAGTAAAAACAGTAACAGTAAACATTCATTAAATACCTGAGCAACATTCTAAGAATCAAGAATATAGACAAAAAAAATTAGACAATAACCTCTGCCTTCACTGAATTTACTGTCCAGTTGGGGGAGGCAGACAATAAACCATAAAATATATAGAGTGCTAAATGATGATAGATCCTACAGATAAATAAAAAAAAAAAAAGCAGGAAAAGGGAAAACAGATTATTTGGACGTTGTAATCCTCAATACTGTGATCTGGGGCAAAGGTTACATTTGAGTTAGGATCCACACCAGGTGAGAGAGGAACTGGAGTATCCTGAAAAGAATTCTAGGAAGAGAAAACAGCAAATATAAATGTCCTGAATAGGAGGGTGCCTAGTATATGAGGAACAGCAAAGAGGGAAGTGTGGCTAGAGCTGAGTGAGCAAAAAAAAAAAGGAGTAATAGGAGAAAACGTCACAGAATTTACAGCAGGTAAATCCTGTTCAACCTTGATGGTCAAAACAATGCCTTTGGCTTTTTCTTTCTGTGAGGTGCTGGGTAATTGAAAGGAATTGAGAACAGTCATGTCATGCTTGGACTCTATAATAGAATCTCTTTGATTTCTATTTTAAGAAAAGACTGAGAAAAGTCCAAGAGAAAAACAGCTAGACCATAAAAGGGATGTGGCAAAAACCTAAATTTGGTTTGAATCAAGGTGTTATGATGGAAGTAATGAGAAGTGGTAAGATTCTGGATACATTTTCAAGGTAGAAAAATCGGGTTTTCTGACAGTGAATGTAGAGATTTTGGCCTGAAGAACTGTAATGATGGTGCTGTCTTTGACAGAGATAGAAAATACTGTGGCATACAGTTTTGGCAGTAAAGTTGTTGGGAGCTTCTTGAGGGATGGGTTAGGATCTTGGTCATATACACTTAAAGATTGCAATGCTTATCAGACAATCAAGTGGCAATGTCTACCAGACAGTTAGATATACAAGCCTGATGTTCTGGGAAGAGGTCTTACCTATAGGTATAAATTTGAGAGGAATATGAGGATTGATTGAATTATGCCCTTATTCATGTAAGAGGTAATAAGATCTACTAGGTAAGTGGAATTTATTGCTTTTATCAGCTGCACAATTAATTTATCTATATTGTTAACTGGAGAAAAGTTAGAATAATTGGGAATAGATTCAAGTAAGGGTTAGCTGTGGTAGACAGTTTGTAGAAGTTCTCTCTTATCTTCTATTATTTTCTCAATGAAATAGAAAACAAAGTTAAGAATAATGATGAGGGTTTAGGGTTGCCAAGTATTTTTTTATATTGCAAACATGTTCTGAATCTAACACTCTTCCCCTGTGTCTTGTATTGTCTTTGCCAGGACACTCTAGATGTTCTATATTCAGTATTTTTTCCAGTCAATGACAAAAAATTGGCTTTTAGAGCAATTTTTCAATCACACCCATTGGCAGCTTAAATCACTTCAATGGCAACACAAGCTGAAAGTCATACCTCTACAAATAAAGATCTGGAGAGTCTCTTAAGTTTCTTCTTGCAGTGTTGACTGAAAGAAAGCCAAAAGAAACATGTAAGAATTAAAATTATTTATTTTTCATATTTAGGATATGAAAGATTGTTCTTTGGCAAGGTTCCAAGTCTTGCATAAGTAACCACCATTAGGGATAAAATCAGATTACTACCCATGCTCTGAAAATCAGTCAAACACCAGCCTGATTCATGTAACTATGACTTCTGAAAGTCAGTCAATCAATCATTAAACTTCATTTTTGAAAATAGACTAATCAGTGATAACCCCATGCTTCTGAACATTAGTCAATCAACAAATGTTTCAGTGTATTTTCTGTGTTTCTAAAAGTCAGCTGGTCTGCACTTTATAACAATGACAGTGACAAAATAAAGTAAAAACAGTAACAGTAAACATTCATTAAATACCTGAGCAACATTCTAAGAATCAAGAATATAGACAAAAAAAATTAGACAATAACCTCTGCCTTCACTGAATTTACTGTCCAGTTGGGGGAGGCAGACAATAAACCATAAAATATATAGAGTGCTAAATGATGATAGATCCTACAGATAAATAAAAAAAAAAAAAGCAGGAAAAGGGAAAACAGATTATTTGGACGTTGTAATCCTCAATACTGTGATCTGGGGCAAAGGTTACATTTGAGTTAGGATCCACACCAGGTGAGAGAGGAACTGGAGTATCCTGAAAAGAATTCTAGGAAGAGAAAACAGCAAATATAAATGTCCTGAATAGGAGGGTGCCTAGTATATGAGGAACAGCAAGGAGGGAAGTGTGGTTTCTCACTACAGAGTTATTTTAATACTACAAAATAAAACAGTATTACCAAACTACATGACCACAGCTCTCTGAAATTTATGTTCAGGCCCCTAATTTAAAATTGCTGTCCTGAAGGTACATGGTGTTATCCAGTCCCCTACTTTTCTGGAGAAAGACTTGTTCGATAGACATATGGCACAAAGACTATTAGACACTTATAAATCTATTTAGCAAGAGAAAGAGGAACAAGAAAGTCTGAGGCAGGAGGGATGCTACAGGAAAACAAATTAGATGGAACCCGTTGCTAGGAAACAAGGCAAACTAAGTACATTGGAGTAGTTAGGTGGGTAACTCTGCCAGAATAACAGCCCTGCACATCCATGCAGAGATGGAAGCAAAACAGATTCACAGCCTATGTCAGGGAACAACACAAACTTTGAAATATAGCCTTGCAGGTACAGGGAAACCTCACTTTATACATACTCTGAGCCAGAAAAAAGAAGAAGAGAGGAGGGGAATAGTCAAAGAATCTTCTTAGCCCACATCTATAGTCCATCCCTAAATTAAATTTGATTGTAGTCCAATGTTATTTCAAAGTTATGATATTTCTCACAAGCTCCATTGTAAAGTAGAAATATTCCTGTGTAGTAATAATTTATACCTAGAGCAAAAATCAAGGAAATCTTGACAATAATCGTAGTTTAAGGCGGTAAGACTGATGGGGATATTTCCTGGGTAATGAAGTGACACACTGAGTTTTCAGTTTCCACTGGGGATTGTCTAGTCTACATGGTCCAGACAAAATGTCCCATACCTCCTCCTTCCTGAATTTCATCTTTAGTTTCTCTCTCTCATTAGTGCTCATCATTCTTGTGTTCTGTTCAATGCATTTAGGGCATTTGATTGTACTATGAGTTTCTAAGGGTAGTTTCCTCTCCATTTACTTACATTAATAACATCTAGATTGAGCCATGGATGGCAATAAATACATAAGGAATATTTATTGTATATTTGAAACAATGACTGACTATTTATTTTATTATTCATACATTTTCTTTTCTTTCTTTATACGTGCATATTCTATCTTCCTGAAAAATATTTAAGCCCTTTAAGAATAATGCAGAGTATCTGTATTTTTTATTCCTCCCTTAATCAAAGTAGTTTAAAATTAAGCAAAAAACAGATATTTGAAGAGTACTCATTATATTAAATTAAATAACTCTAGTCAGGTAATTCATTTGGAGAAAGGGCAAAGCTATGCGAGCGGGACTCGAAATAGATTTTGCAAGCAGTTTAATAGCTTCGACTTTTTAATGAGATTACTGCACTTTATAACAATGACAGTGACAAAATAAAGTAAAAACAGTAACAGTAAACATTCATTAAATACCTGAGCAACATTCTAAGAATCAAGAATATAGACAAAAAAAATTAGACAATAACCTCTGCCTTCACTGAATTTACTGTCCAGTTGGGGGAGGCAGACAATAAACCATAAAATATATAGAGTGCTAAATGATGATAGATCCTACAGATAAATAAAAAAAAAAAAAGCAGGAAAAGGGAAAACCGACTATTTGGACGTTGTAATCCTCAATACTGTGATCTGGGGCAAAGGTTACATTTGAGTTAGGATCCACACCAGGTGAGAGAGGAACTGGAGTATCCTGAAAAGAATTCTAGGAAGAGAAAACAGCAAATATAAATGTCCTGAATAGGAGGGTGCCTAGTATATGAGGAACAGCAAAGAGGGAAGTGTGGCTAGAGCTGAGTGAGCAAAAAAAAAAAGGAGTAATAGGAGAAAACGTCACAGAATTTACAGCAGGTAAATCCTGTTCAACCTTGATGGTCAAAACAATGCCTTTGGCTTTTTCTTTCTGTGAGGTGCTGGGTAATTGAAAGGAATTGAGAACAGTCATGTCATGCTTGGACTCTATAATAGAATCTCTTTGATTTCTATTTTAAGAAAAGACTGAGAAAAGTCCAAGAGAAAAACAGCTAGACCATAAAAGGGATGTGGCAAAAACCTAAATTTGGTTTGAATCAAGGTGTTATGATGGAAGTAATGAGAAGTGGTAAGATTCTGGATACATTTTCAAGGTAGAAAAATCGGGTTTTCTGACAGTGAATGTAGAGATTTTGGCCTGAAGAACTGTAATGATGGTGCTGTCTTTGACAGAGATAGAAAATACTGTGGCATACAGTTTTGGCAGTAAAGTTGTTGGGAGCTTCTTGAGGGATGGGTTAGGATCTTGGTCATATACACTTAAAGATTGCAATGCTTATCAGACAATCAAGTGGCAATGTCTACCAGACAGTTAGATATACAAGCCTGATGTTCTGGGAAGAGGTCTTACCTATAGGTATAAATTTGAGAGGAATATGAGGATTGATTGAATTATGCCCTTATTCATGTAAGAGGTGGTAAGATCTACTAGGTAAGTGGAATTTATTGCTTTTATCAGCTGCACAATTAATTTATCTATATTGTTAACTGGAGAAAAGTTAGAATAATTGGGAATAGATTCAAGTAAGGGTTAGCTGTGGTAGACAGTTTGTAGAAGTTCTCTCTTATCTTCTATTATTTTCTCAATGAAATAGAAAACAAAGTTAAGAATAATGATGAGGGTTTAGGGTTGCCAAGTATTTTTTTATATTGCAAACATGTTCTGAATCTAACACTCTTCCCCTGTGTCTTGTATTGTCTTTGCCAGGACACTCTAGATGTTCTATATTCAGTATTTTTTCCAGTCAATGACAAAAAATTGGCTTTTAGAGCAATTTTTCAATCACACCCATTGGCAGCTTAAATCACTTCAATGGCAACACAAGCTGAAAGTCATACCTCTACAAATAAAGATCTGGAGAGTCTCTTAAGTTTCTTCTTGCAGTGTTGACTGAAAGAAAGCCAAAAGAAACATGTAAGAATTAAAATTATTTATTTTTCATATTTAGGATATGAAAGATTGTTCTTTGGCCAAGGTTCCAAGTCTTGCATAAGTAACCACCATTAGGGATAAAATCAGATTACTACCCATGCTCTGAAAATCAGTCAAACACCAGCCTGATTCATGTAACTATGACTTCTGAAAGTCAGTCAATCAATCATTAAACTTCATTTTTGAAAATAGACTAATCAGTGATAACCCCATGCTTCTGAACATTAGTCAATCAACAAATGTTTCAGTGTATTTTCTGTGTTTCTAAAAGTCAGCTGGTGAACATCAGCCTTAGTACAATGACCACACCAGTAGAATATGAAGTTCTGTAGTCCCTAAACTCTCCTACCTCTGAAAGTCTGCCAAGCTTTGATAAGCCAGTCTTTCTGAAACCTTATGTAATGTCATCTCTGACATTACATAAGGACAATGCCTTACAGATATTGCTATTACTTGTAAGCAAAGGAAAACTTCACCTTTTGCTCCAGATATTAGTCAATTTTATTGTTAGTCTGCAAGTTCACAACCCTTTCAACAACTCAACCCTTGTTTATGGTTACTTATTAATTTGGACTTGTGAGTGACAAATGCAATGAAGATTCCCTGAGATTATTAAATTCAGTCTTTTCAATTCTTGTGGTGGTTTCTATTACCTATTTGTGTTTTTGTATATTTTAATCCTCAAATGCTAAAACACAGAAATAAACTTTGTGATAATTTTCTGAAGAGTGACATTTACTAAACAAAGAAAATGCTCTTTTAGACTTCTGTGTGTAGTATACAATTACTCATACGATATGGAAAATGGTGAAAAATCAGATATAAACCAGCATATAGGCACAAGTGATATATGATTTCTTAACTAATACTATAATTGTGGCAAAAAATAAAATTTTTTTTTTTTTTTTGAGACGGAGTCTTGCTCTGTCGCCCAGACTGGAGTGCAGTGGCCGGATCTCAGCTCACTGCAAGCTCCGCCTCCCGGGTTTACGCTATTCTCCTGCCTCAGCCTCCCGAGTAGCTGGGACTACAGGCGCCAGCCACCTCGCCCGGCTAGTTTTTTTTTTTTGTATTTTTTAGTAGAGACGGGGTTTCACCGTGTTAGCCAGGATGGTCTCGATCTCCTGACCTCGTGATCCGCCCGTCTCGGCCTCCCAAAGTGCTGGGATTACAGGCTTGAGCCACCGCGCCCGGCCAAAATAAAAATTTTATTAAGGGAAATTCATATGAAGCAGTAGAAGTTGGAATGCCTTCCATACGATATACATCAGCATCAGTATTTAAACTCAAATTTCTTTGGAACAAACAGCTACCAAAAGCATTTTCTGATTCTAAAATCACAAGCAAACTTTTAAGTACCAAAATTACATCTACTGTAATAATACAAATATATAATAGCTACATTTGCTATGGCAGAGATCATAAAATATCAGAATGATTCGCCATTTTACAAAAGAGCCATGGTGAAAATAATCACAATGCAGAAAAAAAATTCCCTTTGCTTATGCAATATTTTCCTCATGAAAAAGGCTTCCTCAGAAGGTTATGAAGTGTAAAATCCCTTTTAGATGAAACTTCAGAAACAACAGCAAATTTTTGCAGACTCGTTTTTAGTTAGGACTTAATGAGGAAAAAATGTACTGACTTTAGTAGAAGTAATAAAAATACAAATAAAAGTAAATGTGTAAATATGCAAACAAGGTTTATTTAAAGTTGAATCAAAGCATGAATGATTCTTCATAAGGTGTTAGCTTTTTGATCCATATTGTACATGACACTGCTCAAGAGACGTCATGCTATTGGCATCAAATATTTCCTATTGGCACTACAGAGATCACATGAAATTATTTTCTAATTTCAGTATGTATGCTATCAAACCCATGACTAAAGGATTTTCGAGATTTTGTTGGAATTCAGGATTGTTCAGTTCTCTCATATTCAGAAGCCCATTGGCTCTCCCTTAACAAATACAGTGAGAGAATATCCAGCTTATTGAATTCATACTTTAGTTCTGAACAGGCCCCTCCCAATGCTTGTTGATTTTCTAAGTAATTCATTGAATGAATTCTATTTATTCCTTGTTAATACTTTTCAACATCTCTTTAACAATAGGATTATGCAAATTGAACGAAAAGCACACTGTGTCATAAAAGTGCTCCATTGCTTCAGAAACTTGTTGAACATGTTAAAGCAAAAAGTGATGGAAAAATATCTCTTTAAGTGTCAAAGCTGTTTTAAAAGAGACATTACTTATGAACAAGAAAATAAATTTCATCTTTAAGTGTATCATTATTATGGCATTTGCCATGAGTTATCTTTTAAATATGTTTTATACTTTGAAGAATTTGATTTTATATTACAGTTACATGGGAACAAGTGGCATCCTCATGTGTAGTGTTGAACAACAAGAGAATAAAATTTGAAGACCATATTTTTTCTCTTCAGGCCACAGCATTTGAAAAATCATCAATCAATCCATGCTACATAATCCTAATAATGGAAAGGAATGAATAAAGTTATGCCAAAAAAAAGATGGCATTGTAAGTTTCAACAAACCAAGTTTGAAAAGCCAGAGACTTTGTGAACTTTATGCCAGTACATGCTAATATAGTGGCTCATAGTGTCAACGTTGAATTTGTCATATCATTAATAATTTTTCAGTGAACAAATGAACAAAATTAATTAGATATGACCATTATAGAAACTGTGTCATTATGGAATGACATATAAATGGAATACATACTGCAAGGAACTTTATAAGCAAACTCTGTGAAACAAAAAAACCATTTAGGAGAGCCAAACCATCAGGGAATATGATTTTTAAAAACAGAGGTAGGTGATTTACATACTTGTTATTTATTTTAGGTAAACAATTATTGTTTAAGTATAAGTATTCCACATGCCATCTTTTTCTTTTATCACAGTGTACATATACATAAGCATTTAGATTTAATTCAAATTTTCCTGAGCATCCTGTATTCATTTGGCTAAATGTGGCAATCTTAAAAGGGTTGAGATTTTGAGAAGAGATTAAAAGGAATGAGTCACCTTATAGAGTTCCAGAATAAATGAAACAGAAAAAGGTAGTGTGATTGTCAAGCAGCATTTTGGGGCCATTTGAAGTTTGAAGTCACATATTCAAAATAAGACTAATCGGCATGGGTATGTGTTATCTCCAACCCCCTTCAGCTATGTGGGTGACAGCATGAAGTGGACAGAGAGATGTATATAATTAGTGTTATTAGTGTTTATTATTTTTACCAGTTAATGTTTCAGTTTTACCAATATTATTCCATTAGATATATTTCCATTAAAAATAATTGTTATTTGACTCCAGTCTGCACTTTTAAACAATATACTATACTCTCTCACAATGAGAGGTAATTATTTAAGACAACTCTTTCTTCCTTACATTATAAGATCTGAAATAGAACAACAAAGGAAAAATCAAACCACATTTAATCAAAAATAATTAGTAAACCAGGCATATTGAAAATATAATCTCCAACACTAAAAGATGGTAGAAATTTCTTTTTGCCTTTGTCTCTATATTTGCTCATGTTCTCAAAAAATACAAAGAAGGTCACATTCATTGGAATCTAACAAAGAGCAAGGAAATTTAATAATCTTTACAAAAGGCAGAAATTAGGCTAGAAGTAAGAATTTAGGAAATGTAGTTTTTAATTGTGTCCATGTATTAGTCCATTTTCACACTGCTATAAAGAACCACCTGAGACAGGGTAATTTAAAAACAAAAGAGGTTTAATTTTCTCATAGTTCTGAATGGCTGGGGAGGCCTCAGGAAACTCCCAATTGTGGTAGAGGGTGAAGGGGAAGCAACAAATGTCTTAAATGGTGGCAGGAGAAAGAGAGAAAGGGGGAAGTGTCACACTTTTCAACCATCAGATCTCATGAGAACTCATTTACTATCAAGAGGACAGCAAAAGAGAAATCCACTCCCATGATCCAATCACCTCCCACCATGCCCTTCCCTTGACACATGGGGATGATAATTTGAGGTGAGATTTGGGTGAGAACACAGAGCCAAACCATATCAGTCCATTTACCAAGTCAATACCATAAGGATATTTTGATAATATCATCAGCAAATGTGGTGTCATTCTCAAGATAATATACAAACGCTGAAAGGAAACATGATCTTACTTGGCACATCATAAGCTTCTCTGAAGATAGAATAAGATGCCTGCAAGCAGAATCATTGAGCCAAAACTGTTTCCTTCAGAATACTCTCTGAGGTTAACTGTCATTTCTTATAATAATAAGGTTGAAAAAAATATTTAATTATTTAATTATTTAATTTTGGACCCTTATATGCTGAGGTTGTATTTCCCAATGAATTTTGACTATGGGCAACATATATTTCCTATCAAAAATGTCTGCATTATATTGCAGGGGCAGAAAATATTCTGTTTTTCTACTAGTCCCATAATACAAATGCTTTTAGACATTCAATGATCTATTTCCTTAGTAAGTCTCTATTTCAGTGTTTATGTATGAGATTGATCTAATGCCCAAAGGAGAAATATCATCAGCTTTTACATTTTCAGAAGGGTGCATATGCATTTTGCTTCTCTTTTTTATGAAGCCCTTTTTACTGCTTTCTCTTAAGAACATATTATGAAAAATCCAATTTCCCTATAGATATGTCAGACTGTGCTGTTTCTTGAGAGCTAGAACAAAACCTACTTTCAAGATGATTTATGCAATTTGGAACCAAATAGGTGGGTGTTCAGCTTAAAAAATTCTCATAGAATTATCACTTGCAATATTTCCACAATCTGGAACAGCTACTCATTTATCATTTTTCATCTGTTGTGCATCCAGTAATGAGGAGCGAGGCACCACACTAAGCAGAGATTGAACAAACTCATGCATTGTTCTGCACTAAACAGCTTAGCCAAAGAGGAAATCATAAGGAGATTAAACAAATGGCTCTATAATGGAGATATGGAAGAGGTAGGAAAGGGACAGTGGTTCAGGGAGTTGTAAGAAAGTTCCAAAGAAAATGACATTATCATCTTCTCAACTCACCATTTGTTGGTGTGCACATTTGCATATTTGTTTATGTTTAATGTAATAATGTAAGGTATTACATTTTAATGTAATAGTATTTGATCCATGAAAAAGTGTAACATACCTGTATTATATACTGAAGCACAGTAATAAAATGAATATCCATTAAACCGCCATCTAATTTATAAAGTAAAATTTTACGATATCATTTCATCTTAAGTGTTCCTCCTTACAACTGCCTCTCCCACAAATGTGAGCGCACTATGAATGCTATCTTTATATCCTTTTTTATTTTTATTTACATACAATACTTATATATTCATTCATAAATGTTCAATTGCCAGTTTATCTTTTTTCGGACCTTTGTAAAAGGAGTATCTTACTGTAAGTAGGTCTCCTGAATATGAATTACATAATATTCATGCATATTGTACCACATATCTTCATTTCATTCATTTCCACATGCAAAATATCTGAGTGGGTGAATGAATCCTTCTACATGCCCATTTTTTTCTGAAAATTTGAGGTCTCTCTTTCCTTATTTCTCTTTCCCTTCTTTCTTTCCT
>NW_012108953.1:971478-973891 GCF_000951045.1 Mandrillus leucophaeus | reverse complement strand
TAAGCATTCTTGTAGCTCTCTTGACACTTGACAGAGAGAAAGCATAGAATGTATTCCATGGGAGTGAAATTGTTGGATCATAGCTGATGTAAATTTTCAGCCTCAAAGAATAACGACGGCTTATTTCTGCTTATATTTATACTTCCTCCAGCAATTGGTTGACTCATCTCCTCTCTGATTGTTGGATCTGTCTGGTTTTGTAATTGTTGTGGGATTATCATCAATGGGAATAAAATCAGGCCAATAGTTTTTAAATGCTAATTTGTATTTCCCTTAGTACTAATAAAGTTAAACATCTTTCACGAGCTTATTTGCAACATGTTTCCTCTTCTGTGAGATGCCCGTTTGTGTCCTTTTTTCAATTTTCTATTGAGTTTTGTCCTTTTCTAACTGATTTGTAAGAGTCTTCCTAATCCTTTGCAAATTTCATGTACTGCAGACATTTGTTTGTGTTTTGTCTTTTCACTGTCTTTAGGTGTTTTTTGCAGAGAAGTTTTTAATGAACATATAGTAAAATTTGTCCATTTTAAATGCTTAACATGTATTTTAATTTGTCTTTCCCTAGCTCAAATTTAGAGAAAAAAAAAATCTTATTTTCTTTTAAGGTCTCAAATATTCCCCTTGAACCATTCCCCTTATCCTATCTAGAATTAACTTATGTGTATGGTGGAAAGTAAAAATCCAATTTAAGGATCCAATTTATGTGGGCAGTTAATTGTTCAGTCTCACATTTTGAATACTCTTTCTTCCACGATGATCTTCAATTGCACCTTTGTGATATATTAAGTTATAAAACACAGTCTTATTTCCCAGATCTTCATTTTGTTCCGTGGGTCAATGTTTTTGTATCTCTGTACCAATAACATATTGACTTTATCACTAGAGGTTTACAATATGCATTGATAGCTGGTAGGGTACATTATTCAGTTTTGGCCATTTTTGGTCTTTACTCCTCCAGATAAATTTTCAAATTAGTTTGTCAAGATTCATGAAAAACGCTGTTGATATTTTGGTCAAAATTGCATTGAATTTCAGATAAATTAAAGGACAACTGATGTGTATATGATTTTGAGCTTTCATTTTTATAGGAATAGTATAGATCTTCATTTCTTTAGGTCCTTCAGAAAAATTTGGTTTGATCTAGAGGCTGATCTCCTCCACCAATTCTATAGCTTAGCAAAATTCTGGCTCAGTTGGTATGAATTCAATAAAGCTCTAGACCAGCATCATCTTTTCCAATAGGTACATTACGCAAGCCATATGTGTAATTTAAATTTTTTTAATAGCCATAGTATTTAAAAAGTGAAAAGACACAGATGAAGTTAACCTTAATGAAGTGTTTATTCAACCTACTATATCTAAAATGTTATTTTGACATTAAAGCAATATAAAAATTCATAAGATATTTTGCATTTTATTCTAATTTTGTCTTCAAACTCTAGTGTGTATGATTAAAGCACATCTCACTTTGAACTAACCTCATTGGAAGTACTCAATGGCCATATGTCACTAGGGACTTCTGTATCAGTACAGCTGGAAAACTTCCCCATTTCTGTTAAGGTCACTCTTCTGAACAGGAAATGTCCTTGAATACGTAGTTACATGGAGGTTCTTTGGCCCTTTTTTTTCAGCTATAATTATTAGCGAAATAGTCCTCTACTGGAAGCCCATTCATGAAGCAATCTATAGAGTGACACCAAAACAGTATAAAGAAGAGACTTGGTCCTGGCAGATAAGAGACAATGTAACCAAGGCCCCATGGGTCACACATGACTAGGCATATTTCCTCCCCTAACTATTTTTGCCTCCCTTACAAGCTGACACAAATTACATGCCAGAAGGGGGGCCTCTCCTGATTCAGCTGACCAGGCTGAACTCCTAACCATAAAAAGAAGAAACCAACTCTTTAGCTCTTTGAGTAATGTCTTCTGAGGTTACTGAAGCCAGACTCTGGCATTTCCAGAAAGAACCAGACCAGATCCAGGCAGCATAAAGACAAGATAAACTACAGTGCTGACCTTTCAGGGAGTTTTTCCTCACTATAATCTCATTATAGTATTGAAAATCACACCCAGGGGTGGAGACTCAACATGCTAATAACACATACAACACACTAAGAAACATGTTGTATTAGTCCACTCTCACACTGCTGTAAAGACATACTTGAGGCTGGGTAATTTATAAACGAAAGAGGTTTTATCAGCTCATGGTTCTGCAAGCTGTACAAGCTGTTCTGCTTCCGGGGATGCCTTAGAAAACTTACAATCATGGCAGAAGGCAAAGGGGAAGTAGGCACGTCTTCATATGGCTGGCAGGAGAGAGAGAAAGAGAAGAGCTATACACTTTCAAAGAACCAGACCTCATGAGACCTAACTCACTATCAGGATAACGACAAGGGGGAAATCCACCCCCT
>NW_012108953.1:963512-969508 GCF_000951045.1 Mandrillus leucophaeus | reverse complement strand
ATAAATTAAAGGACAACTGATGTGTATATGATTTTGAGCTTTCATTTTTATAGGAATAGTATAGATCTTCATTTCTTTAGGTCCTTCAGAAAAATTTGGTTTGATCTAGAGGCTGATCTCCTCCACCAATTCTATAGCTTAGCAAAATTCTGGCTCAGTTGGTATGAACTCAATAAAGCTCTAGACCAGCATCATCTTTTCCAATAGGTACATTACGCAAGCCATATGTGTAATTTAAATTTTTTTAATAGCCATAGTATTTAAAAAGTGAAAAGACACAGATGAAGTTAACCTTAATGAAGTGTTTATTCAACCTACTATATCTAAAATGTTATTTTGACATTAAAGCAATATAAAAATTCATAAGATATTTTGCATTTTATTCTAATTTTGTCTTCAAACTCTAGTGTGTATGATTAAAGCACATCTCACTTTGAACTAACCTCATTGGAAGTACTCAATGGCCATATGTCACTAGGGACTTCTGTATCAGTACAGCTGGAAAACTTCCCCATTTCTGTTAAGGTCACTCTTCTGAACAGGAAATGTCCTTGAATACGTAGTTACATGGAGGTTCTTTGGCCCTTTTTTTTCAGCTATAATTATTAGCGAAATAGTCCTCTACTGGAAGCCCATTCATGAAGCAATCTATAGAGTGACACCAAAACAGTATAAAGAAGAGACTTGGTCCTGGCAGATAAGAGACAATGTAACCAAGGCCCCATGGGTCACACATGACTAGGCATATTTCCTCCCCTAACTATTTTTGCCTCCCTTACAAGCTGACACAAATTACATGCCAGAAGGGGGGCCTCTCCTGATTCAGCTGACCAGGCTGAACTCCTAACCATAAAAAGAAGAAACCAACTCTTTAGCTCTTTGAGTAATGTCTTCTGAGGTTACTGAAGCCAGACTCTGGCATTTCCAGAAAGAACCAGACCAGATCCAGGCAGCATAAAGACAAGATAAACTACAGTGCTGACCTTTCAGGGAGTTTTTCCTCACTATAATCTCATTATAGTATTGAAAATCACACCCAGGGGTGGAGACTCAACATGCTAATAACACATACAACACACTAAGAAACATGTTGTATTAGTCCACTCTCACACTGCTGTAAAGACATACTTGAGGCTGGGTAATTTATAAACCAAAGAGGTTTTATCAGCTCATGGTTCTGCAAGCTGTACAAGCTGTTCTGCTTCCGGGGATGCCTTAGAAAACTTACAATCATGGCAGAAGGCAAAGGGGAAGTAGGCACGTCTTCATATGGCTGGCAGGAGAGAGAGAAAGAGAAGAGCTATACACTTTCAAAGAACCAGACCTCATGAGACCTAACTCACTATCAGGATAACGACAAGGGGGAAATCCACCCCCTGATCAAATCACCTCCCACCAGGTTCCTCCCTCAACTTTGGAGGTTAGAATTCAACGTGAAATTTGGATGGAGACACAGAGCTAAACCATATCGGATGTTAAAGTGCAGCAGGTGCTGAAAGTTCCCTGCCTCTAGATGCCTACATGTCACTCCTTTTCTGGCCTCAGCTTCTATAAAATGACAAGAGCCAAGCCCTTCAGAGACCTGGCACTGGGATCCTTTTCCCATGCATTGCTCCCTTGCTTTGCTCAAGCTGCAAGCCTGTTAAAGCTTGCCTGAGAAAAATTTCTGTTTGACCTGGTGTTCATTTCTATTTATCCAAGAGTGAAGACTCAAGGTCTAAGCTACAGTAACAATATCTGCTTGAAAAGAATGCTCATTTTCCACTTGGATGCTGAACTCTATATGTTTGTTTAATCAAGCTTATTGATTACATTATTCATATCACATTATGAATACATATTTTGTCTGATCGATTAATAGTTGGGGGAAATTTGCTAAAATCTTACACTATGGTAGTGGAGTTATCTACTTTCCTCTTTAGTTCTATTAATTTGGGCTTCATTTATCTTCTGGCTTTTAAAAAAATAGGTACATTCATATTCATAGTTGCTACATTGTGTGTGTGTGGTGGGGGTGTGTGAGAGACACAGTGTCTCACTCTGTCACTCAGGCTGGAGTGCAGTGGTGTGTTCTTGGCTCAATGCAACCTCTGCCTCCCTTGTTCAAGCTATTCTCCTGCCTCAGCCTCCCGAGTAGCTAGGATACAGGGACACACCACCATGCTCAGCTAATTTTTGTATTTTTAGTAGAGATGGGGTTATACCATGTTGGCCAGGATGGTCTTGAACTCCTGGTCTTAAGTAATCCACCCGCCTTAGCCTCCCAAAGTGTTGGGATTACAGGTGTGAGCCACCTTGCTTGGCCTAGTCGCTACATTTTTTCAGTGAATATAATATTTTAATAGATTTATGGATTAGAATTGAGAACCTGTCTCTTATACACATCTAGATGTGTATAAGAGACAGATGCAACCTCTGCCTCCCTTGTTCAAGCTATTCTCCTGCCTCAGCCTCCCGAGTAGCTAGGATACAGGGACACACCACCATGCTCAGCTAATTTTTGTATTTTTAGTAGAGATGGGGTTATACCATGTTGGCCAGGATGGTCTTGAACTCCTGGTCTTAAGTAATCCACCCGCCTTAGCCTCCCAAAGTGTTGGGATTACAGGTGTGAGCCACCTTGCTTGGCCTAGTCGCTACATTTTTTCAGTGAATATAATATTTTAATAGATTATGGATTAGAATTGAGAACATAGAGACTGGTGTTTATCTTCCTGGTTTGACTCTTTGTCTCTTCACTAACTAGTTGTATGACTATAAGTTAGCATTTCAGTGCCTTAATTTCTTCATTGGTGAAATGAGGATAATGATAGTAGATATCTCATAGAATTGTGGTGAAAATAAAATGAAATATGTATCCAAGATTTTAGGAAAATGTCTAGCACATAGTGTTTGCTATATTGACATCAGCTATTTTTAGTTATTATCTTTCTTACAATGATAATCATAGGACTATTATTATAAAAACTATAAGGCTACTCTTAAAAGATAATTATAAGGGTCATTCAGTAATGACTCATTCTATTGCCAATAATGTGTTTTGTCTTTGAAAGCCCACATTTTCTGATACTGATATTGCATTTCCAGCTTTATTTTATATGTATTTATCTAGTATAACATTTCTGACCTTCTGTACATTCAAACTTTTCATGTTTCAGGTTTAAATGTGTCTCTTCTATATGACATATAACATATTCCTCTGCATCAGACTCTAATCTAATCTGATAATCAATGGTAATTGTGTTCGTGTAGATGTATTCTTTCTACAGATATATTTGGATTTACATGTATCACCCTACATTCTTACCTGAAAGTGTATTATTTGATAGTTATTTTTCCTCAGCACTTGGAAAATATTTTTTCTTGCCTCTTATTTTCATTGTTGCTATGAGGAAAGCTTCTATTAATCACATTTTAATTATTTTGCAGGTGTTGATTATCTGCCTTTCTTTCTACGGCTGCTTTTAAGAACTCTTTTTTGTCTTTTATTCCCTTTGAAAGTTTCAGCTAATGCAGTAGCCTGATGTTCAATACCTCCCTCTCCTTCCTGCTGGCACAACTTCATTTTAGGATTTTGGAGGCTGCTATCAGTATTTTTCCTACAAAGCTACACTGCTTGTCCTTTGTGTTTCAGTTCAATGTATCTAGCATCAATTTCAGACCCTTTTTTGTTTTTACATTTTGATATGGTTTTTCTGTTCTCCCACCCAAATCTCACCTTGAATTGTAATAATCTCCATGTGTCAAGGGCAGTACTAGGTGGAATTAATTGGATAATGGGGTTGGTTTCCCCTATGCTGTTCTCGTGATGATGAGTGAGTCTCACAAAATCTGATGGTGTTATAAGCATCTGGCATTTCCCCTGCTGACACTCATTCTCTATCCTGCCACCCTGGGAAGAAGTGTCTTCTGCTATGATTGTAAGTTTCCTGAGGCCTCCCCAGCCATGCAGAACTGTGAGCTAATTAAACCTCTTTTCTTTATAAATTACCCAGTCTTGTATATTTCTTCATAGCAGTGTGAGAACAGATTAATACTGTAAGTTGGTATCACAGAGAGTGGGGTGCTGCTATAAAGACATCTGAAAATGTGAAAGCAAATTTGGAACTGGGTAACAGGCAAAGGTTGGAACAGTTTGAAGGTTCAGAAGAAGACAAGAAAATATGGGAAATCTTGAAACTTCTTAGAGTCTTAAAGGGCTCAGAAAACATGAATATGTGGGAAGCACTGAAACTTCCTAGAGACTTGTTGAATGACTTTGACCAAAATGCTGATAGTGATATGGACAATGAAGTCCAGGCCGAGCTCATCCAGATGGAGATAAGAAACTTGCTGGGAGCTTGAATAAAGGTCACTCTCGCTAGGCAAAGAGACTGGTGGCCTTTTTTTCCTCTGTCCTAGAGATCTGTGGAACTCTGAACCTGAGAGAGATGATTTAGGGTATCTGGCAGAAGAAATTTCTAAGCGGTAAAACCTTCAAGAGGAAGCAGAGCATAAATGTTTGAAAAATTTGCAGCCTGACAATGCAATAGAAAAGAAAAACCCATTTTTGTAGACAGAAATTCAAGTCATGCTGCTGAAATTTGCACAAGTAATGAGGAGCAGAATGTTAATCACCAAGACATTGGGGGAAATGTCTCCAGGGCATGTCAGAGACCTTTGTGGAATCCCCTCCCGTCATAGTCCTGGAGGCCTAGATGGAAAAAATTGTCTCATGGGTCTGGCCCAGAGCATTCCTGCTCTGTGCAGCCTCCGTACATGGTGTCCTTCATCTTGGCTGCTTTAGCTCGAGCTGTGGCTAAAAGGGGCCAGTATACAGCTCAGGCCATTGCTTCATTGGGTGCAAGCCCCAAGCCTTGGTGGCTTACATGTGGTGTTGGGCCTGTGGGTGGACAGAAGTCAAGAATTGAGGTTTGGGAACCTCCAACTAGATTTCAGAGCATGTATGGAAGTGCCTGGATGTCCAGGCAGATGTTTGCTGCAGGGGTGGACCCCTTACGGAGAACCTCTGCTAGGGCAGTGCAGAAGCAAAGTGTGGAGTCAGAGCCCCCATGCAGAGTCCTCACTAAGGAACTGCATAATGGAGTTGTGAGAAGAGGGCCACTGTCCTCCAGACCCCACAATGGTGTATCCACTGACAGCTTCCACCATGAATCCAGAAATGCTGCAGGCACTCAACGCCAGACATGAAAGCAGCTGGGAGGGGGGCTATACCCTGCAAAGCCACAGGGCAGAGCTGCCCAAAGCTATGGGAGCCCCCCTCTTGCATCAGTGTGACATGGACATGAGACATGGAGTCAAAGGAGATCATTTTGGAACTTTAAGCTTTAATGACTGCCCTATTGGATTTCAAACTTGCATGGGGCCGGTAGTCCTTTTGTTTTGGCACACTTCTCCCTTTTGGAATGGGTGTATTTACTCACTGACTGTACCCCCATTGTATCTAGGAAGTTACTAATTTGCTTTTGTTTTATAGGCTAATACACAGAAGGGATTGCCTTGTCTCAGATGAAACTCTGGACTTGCATATTTGAGTTAATGCTACAATGAACTAAGACTTTGGGGGACTATTGGAAGGGCATGATTGTGTTTTGAAATGTCAGGACATGCGATTTGGGAAGGGCCAGAAGTGGAATGATATGGTTTGGCTCTCTGTCCCCACTGAAATCTCACCTTGAATTGTAATAATCCCCACGTGTCAAGGGCAGTACCAGGTGGAAGTAATTGGCTCATGGGGGTGATTTCCACCACACCATTCTCCTGATAATGAGTGAGTCTCACAAGATTTTATAAGCATCTGGCATTTCCCCTGCTGGCACTCTTTCTGTATCCTGCCACCCTGGGAAGAAGTGCCTTTGCCATGATTGTAACTTTCTTGAGGCCTCCCCAGCCATGCAGAACTGTGAGTCAATTAAACTTCTTTTCTTTATAAATTACCCAGTCTTGGGTATTTCTTCGTAACAGCATGAGAACCAACTAATACACATTTTTAGAGG
>NW_012108953.1:949285-962482 GCF_000951045.1 Mandrillus leucophaeus | reverse complement strand
TGCTATAAAGACATCTGAAAATGTGAAAGCAAATTTGGAACTGGGTAACAGGCAAAGGTTGGAACAGTTTGAAGGTTCAGAAGAAGACAAGAAAATATGGGAAATCTTGAAACTTCTTAGAGTCTTAAAGGGCTCAGAAAACATGAATATGTGGGAAGCATTGAAACTTCCTAGAGACTTGTTGAATGACTTTGACCAAAATGCTGATAGTGATATGGACAATGAAGTCCAGGCCGAGCTCATCCAGATGGAGATAAGAAACTTGCTGGGAGCTTGAATAAAGGTCACTCTCGCTAGGCAAAGAGACTGGTGGCCTTTTTTTCCTCTGTCCTAGAGATCTGTGGAACTCTGAACCTGAGAGAGATGATTTAGGGTATCTGGCAGAAGAAATTTCTAAGCGGTAAAACCTTCAAGAGGAAGCAGAGCATAAATGTTTGAAAAATTTGCAGCCTGACAATGCAATAGAAAAGAAAAACCCATTTTTGTAGACAGAAATTCAAGTCATGCTGCTGAAATTTGCACAAGTAATGAGGAGCAGAATGTTAATCACCAAGACATTGGGGGAAATGTCTCCAGGGCATGTCAGAGACCTTTGTGGAATCCCCTCCCGTCATAGTCCTGGAGGCCTAGATGGAAAAAATTGTCTCATGGGTCTGGCCCAGAGCATTCCTGCTCTGTGCAGCCTCCGTACATGGTGTCCTTCATCTTGGCTGCTTTAGCTCGAGCTGTGGCTAAAAGGGGCCAGTATACAGCTCAGGCCATTGCTTCATTGGGTGCAAGCCCCAAGCCTTGGTGGCTTACATGTGGTGTTGGGCCTGTGGGTGGACAGAAGTCAAGAATTGAGGTTTGGGAACCTCCAACTAGATTTCAGAGCATGTATGGAAGTGCCTGGATGTCCAGGCAGATGTTTGCTGCAGGGGTGGACCCCTTACGGAGAACCTCTGCTAGGGCAGTGCAGAAGCAAAGTGTGGAGTCAGAGCCCCCATGCAGAGTCCTCACTAAGGAACTGCATAATGGAGTTGTGAGAAGAGGGCCACTGTCCTCCAGACCCCACAATGGTGTATCCACTGACAGCTTCCACCATGAATCCAGAAATGCTGCAGGCACTCAACGCCAGACATGAAAGCAGCTGGGAGGGGGGCTATACCCTGCAAAGCCACAGGGCAGAGCTGCCCAAAGCTATGGGAGCCCCCCTCTTGCATCAGTGTGACATGGACATGAGACATGGAGTCAAAGGAGATCATTTTGGAACTTTAAGCTTTAATGACTGCCCTATTGGATTTCAAACTTGCATGGGGCCGGTAGTCCTTTTGTTTTGGCACACTTCTCCCTTTTGGAATGGGTGTATTTACTCACTGACTGTACCCCCATTGTATCTAGGAAGTTACTAATTTGCTTTTGTTTTATAGGCTAATACACAGAAGGGATTGCCTTGTCTCAGATGAAACTCTGGACTTGCATATTTGAGTTAATGCTACAATGAACTAAGACTTTGGGGGACTATTGGAAGGGCATGATTGTGTTTTGAAATGTCAGGACATGCGATTTGGGAAGGGCCAGAAGTGGAATGATATGGTTTGGCTCTCTGTCCCCACTGAAATCTCACCTTGAATTGTAATAATCCCCACGTGTCAAGGGCAGTACCAGGTGGAAGTAATTGGCTCATGGGGGTGATTTCCACCACACCATTCTCCTGATAATGAGTGAGTCTCACAAGATTTTATAAGCATCTGGCATTTCCCCTGCTGGCACTCTTTCTGTATCCTGCCACCCTGGGAAGAAGTGCCTTTGCCATGATTGTAACTTTCTTGAGGCCTCCCCAGCCATGCAGAACTGTGAGTCAATTAAACTTCTTTTCTTTATAAATTACCCAGTCTTGGGTATTTCTTCGTAACAGCATGAGAACCAACTAATACACATTTTTAGAGGGTTCTTGATATAGGAAATGGGATAGTGTGTATTTGAAAGTTCCCTCACTTCTGCAAGCCCAGTCAACACAACATTAAAAGTATGCTTTATTAAGGTTTTACTTGTTTTTTTCTGCAGTAGAGTCCTTCGGCATTTAGATATTCCTCTGGGAGTAAAACTTCTTCATTTGTATTTTTAAAAGCACTTCTGCTTTCTACAATTTCATTTTACCACCTAAAAATCCTGTAGGAAATTAATGGCTTATCTCTTATGTTTGTATAAAAATTGGTTTGCGAGTTGTCTTTTGATTTTTTAAATGAGAGTTTTCATTTTTTAAAAAAAGTTGTAAGTGTTTATATGTGAAAACTATTTACTATAACTCTATGTCTTCTGGCTTTGTTTCCATGTTTAAAATCTCCTTCAACACACAATTCCACATATATTTACAAATATTTTTCTAGTATATTTATGTTTTTATCTATTAACATTTATATGTATTTTATCTAAAGTTTATTTTAAAGATATGACTGAGTGGGAGTTTCATTTAATTTTTACTGCAGTGATTATTCAATTTGTCTAAGTTTATTCACTGCGCAAATCATTCTTTCATGCTGATTTTAAATGCCGTGTCTATCAGAACAAATTATCTTTCTTTCTTGGTCATTTTTCTGGTCCTGCTATTCCAACCATCTCTTCCCACTTATTATTTTCAGTGTCTTTGTGTTGTAATTAATTCAGGTCTATAGTAGAGTAAAAGTATTAATGCAAATATTTCATTATGGTTTTTCTTTTTGGATTTTCTTGACTCCTGGTATACTGTAAATATCCTTCAATGGAGATTGAAAAAAATGTGCTAAGGTTATAATTGTTAAATTTTAAAATTAATTTTGAGCTAATCTCTTCATTTACATTCCTTTTCAAGCAATTATTTGTTTCTTGATTTATGCAACTTGTTAATGCCTATTATTAGAATTTTGTATTCTCCTTATATGGATCCCCTAAAGTTTATTCCTAAGATGAGTGTATTTATTTATTTATTTATTTATTTATTTATTTATTTATTTTGTTAGGGAAAATTGCAAAGATACCAAAAGTAAAAAGAATAGTACAATGAATTGTTTTTTTTCCCCCATTACTTGGATTCAATAATTATCAGCTCATGCTTCTTTTGCTTCATCTATGTCCTTGCCCAGGTTTAAAGCACCCATTTTATTTTGAAGTAAATTCTAAAAACTGTGTTATTTTATATGTGCTAATATTTCAATAAGAATCGCTAAAAAGATAAGGGCTCATTGTTTTAAATACGTTAACATTATCACAAATCAAAAATTAAATATAACTTCACAACAAATAAGTTAAACTCTCTATGCTACAGTGTTCTTATCTAAAAATGGGAGTAATATGATTTATCTCTTAGGTTTATAAATAAAAGTTACTAAAATTGTTAATAATAAAACGATCTTTTTAATTTTTTTCTATTATACTACGGGTTTCATTGAGGTGTTTTGTGTTGAATCATTATCCATTTGGATTGTGAAGACTCTCTGGTAATTATATATTGATATTATAATATATTTCTGGACCCCAGTGATGAATACCTTACTATGTACTTTTATATCTATCTCATAAGTGAGATTACTTTCTAGACCTTTAATTCATTTTTCTCAGTTTTTTAATGCCTGAGTTTTACTAGCTCATTTTACTCGTTTTCTTTATTTCACTGGAGTGATTTGACTATGATCAGATTCACTTGTTATTAAAATATTTGAAGCTTGTTTATGGAAACAGGAAACATATGGTATTGACAATATTTGGGAAAGTAGTTCTTTTTCAATTCCTTCACCTGACTTTATTTCTTCTCTTTCTGCCTTTATTTTTTTTTCTCTCCCTTATTTTTAGTCGACACACAATACAGTTGACCCTTGAACAACGCTGGGGTTAGGGGTGCTGACTCCTTGTGCCATTGAAAATGTTTGTATAGCTTTTAACTCCCCCAAAACTGAATTACTAATAGGCTACTGTTGACTTAAAGCCTTCCTATAACATAAACAGTTGATTAATACATATTATGTATGTGTTATTTTCTGTGTTCTTACAGTAGAGAAAAGAAAGTGTTATTAAAAAATCATAAGAAAAAATACATTTACAATGCTGTGCTATATTTATTGACACCATAAGTTTACATAGTCTGTTTAAAAGATGAATTACCTGTATGAAATGGTGAGTAAGTGCAACTGCACCCCTCAATCTACAGTACATATCAAGCAGTTCGACTTTTTCTTGTAATGTCATGACTTTTTTTCTGCTTCTTGGGAGCACTTTCAGCATCTCTAGTGGCACTCTGTATGGGTCCCTTGGTGTCATTCAAGGTTTATGGTATTGCACTAAACACAATGAAAACTAGGTGAGAACTGAAGGAAGACAATTTTTACTATAATACGCAATTTACTGGAGAGATGAACTGTTCATGCCGAGATGATTAGCATCTCACCGTGTTCTAAGCAGATACTTGCACTTGGAACACTTGAGTTCACCATAACCGCAACAGGAGGTGGCTATGACATTATTATACTATTACAGTAGTACTACAGTTAATTTTTTGCAGTTATGATTTAATACTGCAACTTGATGTTTGTTTACATTTCTCTCTACTGCAAATGGCATCACATACAGTCCATAAGTGTTTATGTGCATAAGTTTCAATAAATATAAACTTTGTATAATAGACGTGTGTATTTTATGGTAGTAAATGATAACGTAAACTAGGACCTACATATATTTTATGCATGTATGAGATACCTCAGTTATTCTTAAGATTTTATGATATTTCTAGGTTATGCAGTTCACCTATGAGTTTTTCAAATTGCTGCAAATCACTAAAAAATTTTCTCACATGTTTATTGAAAAAATGTTGCATATAAGTGGATCCATGCAGTTCAAACCTGTGTTGTTCAAAATTCAAGTGTAATTGTACATATATGGGAAACAGAGTGATGTTTCGATACATGTATACAATGTGTAATGATCAAATTAGGATAATTAGCATATTAATTACCTCAAACAGCTATCAGGGGCTGGGTGTGGTGGCTCACATCTGTAATCCCAGAACTTTGGGAGGTTGAGGCGGGAAGATCACTAGAAGCCAGGAGTTCAAGGCCAACCTGGGCAACAATGAAACCCTGTCTCTAAAAAAAATAAAATAAAATGAAATCATTTCTTTGTGTTGAGAACATTCAAAGTCCCTTTTTATTTTTTTGAAAGTACGCATTAAATTATTTTAACTGTATTCACCATACAGTGCTATAGAACACTAGAACTTTTTCTTCCTATCTAGTTGTAATTGTATCTGTTAACCATCTTGTTCCTATATTTCCTTCCCTCTACCCTTCCAAGCCTCATAACCACTATTCTACTCCCTACTTCTGTGACTTCAAAGTTTTTAAGCTTCCGCATGAGTGAAAACATGCAGTATGTATCTTTCTGTGTCTGACATTTCAATCAATATGATGTCCTTCAGGCTCATCCATGTCACTATGAATGACAGGGTTTCATTTATTTAGGACCAAATAGTATTCCATTGTGTATATGTACCACACTTTCTTTATCCATTTATTCATTGATAGGCATTTAAGTTGATTCCATATCTTGGCTATTGTGAATAGTATTGCAATAAAAATGGGAGTATAATCTCTTTGACCTACTGATTCCCTTTCCTTTCAATAAATACCCGGTAGTGGGATGGCTGAATCATACAGTAGTCCTATTTTTACTTTTTGGAGAAGGCTTCATACAGTTTCTTATAATGACTGTACTAATTTACATTTACACCAACAGGGTATAAGGATTTCCTTTCCTCTGCATCCTCACTAGCATTTGTTATTTTTTACCTTTTTGACGATAGTTATTCTAACTGGTGTGAAATTAGATAAATGTGGTTTCGATCTGCATTTTTCTGATGATTAGTGATATTGAGCATTTCCTCATGTACTTTTTGGCCATTTGTATATCTTCTTTTAAAATATAAACATATATATATATGTTCAAAACATTTGCCCACTTTTTAATCAGATTATTTGTTGTTGTTGTTGTTTTGCTGATGAGTTTTTTGAGTTCTCTGTGTATTCTAGATATTTGTCTCGGATGAAAAGCATGCCACACTTTCTCCCATTCTACAGGTTTTGACTTCATTCTATTCATTGATTTCCTTGATGTGGAGAAGACTTTTAGTTTGATATATTCCTATTTGTCCACTTTTTTGTTGCCTCTGCATTTGAAGTCTTACCCATAAAATATATGTGCATTCCAATGTCCTGAAGCATTCCCCTACATTTTCTTCTAGTAGTTTTATAGCTTCTGTGTTACATTTAAGTGCTTAATCGATTTTGAATTGATATTTGTAAATGTGGAGACATAGTGATCTACTTTCATTCTTCTGCATATGAATATCCAGCTTTCTTAGCACAATTTATTGAAGAGGGTGTCCTGTCCCTAATGCATGTTGAAATTCAGTTGGCTGTAAATATGTAGATCTACCTCTGGGTACTCCATTCTGTTCCATTGGTCCATGTGTCTGTTTTTGACCAGTGTCATGCTGTTTTGGTTACTATAGTTTTGTGGTATATGGTGAAGTCAGGTAGTGTCATGTATCCAGCTTTGTTCTTTTGGCTCAGTATTTATTTAGCTATTCAGGGTCTTTGGTGGTTCCATATGAATTTTAGGATAGATGTTTCTATTTCTATGAAGAATGTCATTGGTATTTGATAAGAATTGCACTGAATCTGTATATGGTTTTGGGTAGTATGCCTACTTTAACAATATTAATTCTTCCAGTCCATAGTCATTTTTTTTTCTTTCCAATTTCTTTTATCCATGTTTTATAGTTTTCATTGTAGAGAACTTTTACTTCCTTGGTTCCATTTATTTATAGATATTTTACTTTTATAAGGGATTGCTTTCTTGATTTCTTTTTTGGCTAGATTGTTATTGGGTATACAAATGCTACTGATTTATGTATGCTGATTTTGAATCTTGCAACTTTGCTAACTTTGCCAATTAGTTCTAAATGCTGTTTTGGTAGAGTTTTTAGGATTTTCTATATAAAACATCATGTCATCTGCAAACAGGGACAATTCAACTTACTCTTTCCAATTTAAATGCCCTTTATTGATTTATACTGCATAATTGCCCTGGCTAGGACGTTCCAGTACTATGTTGAAAGTGGGCATCCTTGCCTTGTTCTAGTTCTTCAGAGGAAATGCTGGAAACTTTTCTGTATGATGCTAGCTTTGGCTTTGTCACATACGGCTTTTATTGTGTTGAAGTATGTTGCTCTTATACCTAATTTGTTGAGAGTTTTTATCAAAAGCTTTTTCTACATCAATTGAGATAATTATATTGTTTTTGTTCTTCATTCTTTGATGTGATGTATCACATTTATTGATTTGTGTATGTTGAATCACTCTTGCATCCCTAGGATAAAGTCCACTTGATCCCAGTGTATTATCTTTTTGATGTGCTGTTGATTCCACTTTGCTAGTATTTTACTGAGGTTTCTGGCATCTATCAATTCATCAGGAATATTGGCCTGGAGTTTTCTTTTGGTTGATTTTGTTTGTCTGGTTTTGTTATTAGATTGACGCTGGCCTCACAGAATGAGTTAGGAAGAATTATATCCTCATCAATTTTTTGGGATAGTTTGAGAATTTGTGTTGAATTGTCTTTAACAGTTTGTTAGAATTCAACATTAGAGCCATCTGGTCCTGTATTTTTCTTGGTGAGAGACTTTTTATTAATGATGGAATTTTGATACTCATTATTGGTCTGTTCAGATTTTCTCTTCCTTCCTTGGTAGGTTATATGGGTCTAGAAATTTGTCCATTTATTGTAGGCTTCATAATTTTTTGATGTATCATTTTTTTACAGTCTAATTTCTTTGGTATCAGTTGTAATGCTTCCTCTTTCACTTCTCATTTTATTTATTTGGGTCTCAACTTTTTTCTTAGGCTAGAAACAGTTAACAGTTAACAGATTGTCAATTTTGTTTCAATTTTCAAAAATCTAACTTTTCATTGATCTTTTGTATTTTAGTCTCTATTTTGTTTAGAGAAATGGTTTATTATTTCTTTCTTCTGCTCTTATCTTCCTTATTTCATTACTTCTACTAATTTTGGGTTTCATTTGTTCTTGCTTTGTAGTTCCTTGAGGTACATCATTATTTTGTTTACTTAAAATCTTTCTGCTTTTTTGATGTAGGTATTTATTGTTATAACTTTCCTGTTAGTACAGCTATTCCAGTATCTGATAAGTTTTGATGTGTCTTGTTTTATTTTATTTTAAATTAAAATAAATTGTTTTAAATAAATTATTTTAAAGAAATTAAATTAAAATAAATTGTTTTAAATAAACAAATTTATTTATTTCAAAAAATATATTTCAAAAATTTCAAAAATGTATTTCAAAAAATGTTTTTCAAAAAATGTATCTTCTTAATTTCTTCTTTGACACATTAGTAATCCAAAAGCAAGTTATTTAATTTCCATGTATTTGTACAATTTCCAAAGTTCCTTTTGTTATTTATTTCTAGTTTTAGTTTTCTTTGTCATCTCAGAAGATATTTGATATCATTTTGATTTTTAAAAATTTACTGTGACTTGTTTTGTGATGAAATAATGAAAATAAGTAATGAAATAATGGTTGATCCTGAGCATGTTCCATGTGTTCATGAGAAAAATGTATATTCTGAAGCTGTTGAATGAAATGTTCTGTATATATCTGGTATGTCCATTTGATCTAAGTCTATTTGATCTATTGTAGTTTAAGTCCATTGGTTCTTTGTTGAATTTCTGTCTTTATGATCTAATGCTGAGAGTATCTAATGCTGAAAGTGGCATTAAATTCCCCAACTATTATTGTATTGGGATATATCTCTCTCTTCAGCTCTAATAATTTTTGCTTTATGTATCTGGGTGGTCTGTGATTAGTTGCATATATAGATGCAACTAAGCCACAGAGATGTGGCTTCACCCCTGGGTCTAGCTGATGTCATGATGCTGCAGCATTTTGGGTGGATGTGGGGGTATATCAGCAGGGCCTCAGGAATGTGGAGGTTCACAGGCTTTTGGTCACAGAACAGAATGTACTCTGGGGATAGCCTTGCTCTCAACATGTCACCATGCTGCAGCCTGGGCCGTAGGGTGTGGGGGTACCCAACAAGAATTCCCACTCTAGAATAGAGTACAGTCACATGGACTCCAGGCAGCTCTCTTTAGAAACCTAGGGCCTGTGAGGCCTCAGAGGCTTTTCTGTAGCTATAATTGCAGGTGTCTGTGCTGGGAATGTGGACTGCTGGGGATCTCCCACTTACCTTGTCCCTGAAATGGAGAGTCCCTATAAAGGCAAGGTGATCCAGGCTAGTTGCTTCATTTCCTTCTCTGTGCTGCTGTTTCGAGTTTACATGCCTCAGAGGGTTTTTTTCTTTCCTTGCTGAATTCCAGTGTTCTGTTATTTGATGTGCAGTTATGTATTTGCTGTTTTGGTCCTTTTTTTGAGGAGGTGAGTGCTGAATGCTTCTAGTCAGCCATTTTGATGTTCTCTTTCTTAAAGTCAGAGTTCTAGTTAACATGCTCCCAGATACCCTAAAGGATATTATGTATTAATACAGTCTTTTGTTTTCTTTTTTTTTTTTTGGAGACAGAGTCTCGCTCTGTTGCCCAGGCTAGAGGGCAGTGGCACAATCTCAGCTAACTGCAACCTCCACCTCCTAGGTTCAAGCAATTCTCCTGCCTCAGCCTCCTGAGTAGCTGGGACTGCAGGCACATGCCACCACACCTGGCTAATTTTTGTATATTTAGTAGAGATGGGGTTTCACCATATTGGCCAGGCTGGTCTTAAACTCCTAACTTCAGGTGATCCTCCCTCAGCCTCCCAAAGTTCTGGGATTACAGGCACTAGTATTGGTTTTTAAAGACATAAGCCACTGTGATCGGCCTTGGTATCTGTTATTTAATTTTTCCTTATGGTCTTTCTCTCTCATAGAGTGATAAACCATTCATGACAAAATGCTTTCAATAAATGTTAACTAAATAAATGAACGAATAAGTAAATGTACATATAAAGCATGTAATACTCTGACTGACAAAGACATCAGCTGCTTTTGTTTGTTTGTACCTACCAAAAATAAAATGAAATTTCAATCACAGATATTTAGGATAAAGATGATAATCGGCTCCAAAATTACTTTGTTCTTTTGGAGCCCTTAAAACACCAGAGTTCCCAAAGTATGTGAATTGCCTGTCTTTGGTTACCTTTTTCTATAGATATATAGATAGATACATATGTATATAAACATATAAATCTGTATCTACATATACACATACACATATATCTATATATATACTGATACATATATCTATATATCTCTATCTATCTACAGCTATACAGATATATGTATCTGTAGAAAATATATATATTCCCTGGTCTGGGTCTCCTAAGGAATCTAAATTGATAAATAATACTATGTACTGAGAATAAGAAAGAAACAAATATATGAAAGGATAAGTGAGAAACAAACTTTCTCAAAATCACAGATTATATGATAATGACATCAAGCTTTCTTCATGCAGATAAAAAGTAGATAAACTCAGCAAGTGATGATGTTAAAGGCTATAAATTCGTTTTTCAGTTTGCAGGGGACTTGCTCTCATTCCTGGGGGAAAATATTCAGTATGACTGAGACTCAGTGTCTTTACCTCTTACACATAATAACATGTTTTACAGGGATTTAGCCCAATAACTTAATAATAATTAAAACTCTGAAAGAAAAATAAAAAACAACTAAGAACTATTAAAATAACTGCAGACATTATATAGCAATAAAATGAGAATTTTAGATCAAATAAAAGCTTTGTTTCTCAAATCTACTTAGCATTAAGCTTGAAATCGTGAAATGTCTCAGGTTTCTGTTTTAGATCTGAAAATGAATTCATACACACCAGCAGTTTTTGTCAGCTTTACGGCTCAGTATAAAAATTAATCTTGGACAGGCACGGCTGTTTCTCAATTTCAACTGTCCTAGGAAGAAAACAATTTTTTTTTCAATGAGTTATGCACATTTTGCTTCCATTCAATGTCATATGCTAGTTCATGCCCTGCACATTTGAAACATACTTGCTTAGATGATGTTCTGGCTGTTTCTTTCATATTTTGCTTGGTTTCACTATATTTCATGTTTTTGTTGTCTTTTTACAAAATATATACTTTGAGGTTTTATCCATTGCTTGATTTTGTTTTTGTTTTTATGTCTCCATTTTGAGGAAGTTGGTAGAATGGATGTAGCCTGCTATGTATACAGAACAACTATTAAAATACTTTACGGTTAAAACTAAATTTTCCAGTGACTCACTGAAAGCAATTTATTCTTAGTGAATCTTGCTTATTCACTTTTTCAAGTTGCTATCTGTCTGATACAGGAGCCCTCTCCCATACAAATGAGTACAATGAGCATAGATGAATCTATGATCACGTTTTGCCCTTCAGACCATGTTAAAGACAACCCTGGAAGCCCAACTGCAGACACTTAGCAGCACTCATCAAATGGTAATCATCTAGTGCCCATCTGTTCATGTCAATGCAGTCAATATTCTGCAGAACAAGGAAAACAAAATCTATCTTTTGCTCAACACAGGACTACAGAATGATAGGACCTTTAAGTTAGGAGCCAATACTACATCTCCAATATGTCTCATTTTATGAATTAAACCTAAAAGTTTAACTCATAAAGCTATTTTTCACATTATCTAATCTATTCATTTTTAACATCTCCCATTTCATTTTTCCTTCACAAAGCATTTGCGTCTTAAGCACAAAGATGCAAAATATAACATTATATTTTTCTAGTGTTGTTTCCCTCAAATAATGCTTCACCTTCTCACATCCCTGTAAGACATGGATATCTCTTCTTTTTAGAGATGAATATAGCTTTTCTCATGCCAGTTTCCAGCAGTTTTCCTGACATCAAATATAAAGACACAGCAGGAGGTCCATGGTTGCCTTTTAGGGAATGAGAAGTCGAAGCTAAAGCAGATGCCACATTGGTTTGCAAACAGGATTTTTTAAGCCTCTATAATTAGCCTCTCTTCCACTACTGTGTTACCTTCAGCAGTCCTTGTTTTGAGATTTTCTAATCTCAAGAGACACTTAATTTATAAAACTAGGTGTTAATTTACACATAGCAGCAGCGCTAGACAAGATGACTTTTGACATAATTACCACCATAACAGAAAGCATGTCTGAAGACTGGCATATAGTTATTCCTGTTTCTAAACCATATTTGACTTCATCAATAAGATTCGAGTATTATCAAAATTGCCCAAAGACCATTAACAAGATTTAATAGTTAAATGCAAAAACTATAAAGAATTAACTGTTCAAAAGTGTGTTCATCCTTAATTCCAATTTTATAGGGCCACCATTAACTTCTGAAGAAAGATCAGCATATGCAACTAAATTTCTAAAGTCCAGTGTTTTTAAATACTGGAATATAAGCTGCAAAATCACAGATACATGCTTAAGAAATATTGCCCGTATCAGAGATGGAAAGGACAGCAAATGAGGCCTTGCTGAAATGATGCTACACTTTGGCTTTCCCAGGAAGCAGACTTTGAAATGGAGATTAGCCTGACGTAAATGTACTGGGGAGAGCTTTCAGAATTAACACCTGTGGAGAGAGTGAAGGAGGCAAGATTGGGCAGAGGGAGAAGCTGAAATGCATGCAATCACAGCAAGAGCCTTAGCTGACCCTGTAAGGAGCTCTGGAACTGAGATAATCATGGAAACCAAAAGGGTGTTTCGCCAAACTTAATTGTATTGAAACTCATTAGATAATGGGTGAATGTTACAACATTCAAACAGTATTTAGGTTTGACTAAATTGATCTGAGTTGCTTGAATATTGTTACCAAAACACCAGGGGTTCCATCTAGGTCTTGCTGCTTACCACACAGAAAGCCAATCACTGAGACTATGAGTATTGCTGGAGAAGAAAGTTCTAATCAGGTTCTGCAGCTGAGGAGATGGGAGATCTGTGTCAAATTCATCTCCTTGACCAACCAAAATTGGGGGTTTATCCAGTGAGGAAAGAAGGCAACTATATGTAGGTGAACATAAATTACAGAGGGGTGAGAAAGAGAGTTGGTTTTCAGGTAGTAGATGGTCAGGTAGTAGATGGTCAATCTTGTTGAGACAGGGGTCTGGTGTCTCGTTATCTAGATGCGGTGATCTGGTAAATTTCAAC
>NW_012108953.1:945322-948420 GCF_000951045.1 Mandrillus leucophaeus | reverse complement strand
CTCAAGTTATCCAACTGCCTCTGCTTCCCAAAGTGCTGGGATTACATTTGTGAGCCACCACACCTGAACTCCCACCAACATGTCCATTCTCATATTAGAAAACCCTTCCTTTCTCCCTTGCTTCTAGTTCAGTTCTTTTCATGTGTCATCCTTTCTCCCACTATGGGCCTTTACCCATGTTATTCTGCAGGCGAAAATATGCTCCCAGAGCGTTCATACTAACTTTTTCTCTCCACACAAAATAATTCTACCCACATTTATCTTTTGGGCCTCAATGCAAATATCTATTCCACAGGGAGGGCTTTCTTTCACAACTAGATTAAATACTCTGCTGTAGTTCTACCCCATGCTGTTTTTATGTATTATAAAAGCTCATCACACTTTGAATTATTTCAGTTCTCTGGTAGATTGGATGATTCTTTAGGATATAAATCTCATCTGAATTTTTCACCTAGAAAAGTATTTAAATACTAGGACAACTTGATTCTTTTTTCTTTTTTACTAAAAAATAACATTTTTTTCTCATTATCAAATGAGAAAATAATACACATCCACTGGGGAAAAATGCACTACAGATCTTATAATGCATTATAAAATCATGCACATCCAGTGGGGGAAAAATAGAAAAAAAAAAAGACAGATTCAAAATTTAAAATGATCTATCATCCCACAGTCAAATGATAAGCACTGTTACTCGCTGAGTGATATCATTCCAGTTTTTTTTCTAAGAATGTGAAATCTGTATGAGCATATATTTTTATGCATACACAAAAGGAGGGGGGTGTGCACATGTAGGGTAGGGGAGAAAAACTGTATTGTATAGAGATTTCACTTTCTGGATTTTTAAAATATAATGTAACGTAGAAGTATTCCTTTATGCCATTGAATATTCTCTTTAACTATGACTTTTAAGGATTCTGTACATATGAACCTACCATCATATCGTTTATCGGTTATCTGTTTTGGGGTATTTAATTTGTTTCCAATTGTTGCCTTGTCTACATAATGCTTAATAAGCTGACATAATTTCAAAAGGGCACCTATGATTACTTAATTTAAATCAATCTTTCTTAGGCTCTTTGGGTAGATTAGTTCCAAAGAAACATATTAATTTTTTAAAAATAGATATTTGGTTTTTAATGGTAAAGTAAATATTGATGTTGTTTTGTTTATTTTATTTTTCTATTGCCCAAATTGAGGGAAGGAAATAGGTGATGTAGCAATTGGCCCTCATTATACATGTTTCTTACAGTTGTTAGGTGGGAAAGAAGACGATCATATGTAAATATAATACAAATATAATACAAATATAATATTATGTATATGATTGTAATAGCATACTTATAAATATATAACACATATATCTTTCAATGATAGACAAATTATATAATACACATATGTATAATAAAATAGCAAGTCTATTAGTACAAGAAAATTCTTAATAAAACAATAAAATATTCTGATACCAGGTTCACTGTTGTACCAACTGCCATTATGACCCAGAAACAAGTCAAAAACACAAGGAACCTGAGACGTATGCCATTCCAGGGAATGTAGAGTCATTAAATATAACAGCATTGACAAGTCACTTTTAAAACTTACAACAGTCTTACATTGAATGATTTCAACTTAGTCAAGGTAGCCTCTGTGAATGCATTAGAAAAAGCCAGGCAAAAAGAGCCCCAAATAGAAAAACAGACTAAAAATCTATAGTTGTTTGTAGGGCCTTCTCTGGCATGTGCTGATCTAGGCCTCGTCACTGCTCTGTTTTTAATTCTCTCACCATGTTCCAGCTGCAGTGTGTTTCCTGATGTTGAATATCTGCCATTTCAAAGAAAATCTTCTTTTGTTTCACAGAATATTTGTAATATTTTCACTCAGAGACCAAATTGTTGTTTAATTCTCCAGACGGTTTAATAATAAAACTATTTTTCAGGTACCCTGACCTAGATTAAAATATACTGACAGGAAAATGGTTTATTAGAAGACAGCTGAAAGTGCTGATTTATCATATATTCTCTATCACTGATAATGATAAGAATCATAATACACTTATACCGTTCATTATATACACTCTGCTAAGCAGTTTTCATGCTTAGCAGTTTTGAATAATCCTCAGTAATCAAAACCCTGTGATGTTGAAATACTATTATGCCCAGTTATTGATAAGGAACATGAAGTACAGAAAGTAACTTAAGCATGGAAAGTAGTGAAGGCAAATTTTGAACCCAGGAAGCCTGAGTTCTAGAACAAGTGCTTTGAATTTTTACATTCTGCTGCCTCTCATCAAGAGAACTGCTATCTTCCTAGATCATCGGACACAAAATATTGGATTATAGTAATTTAGGCCAAAACTTGAACCCTAAACTGAAGCTTAAATCAAATGTTAATCCCAATTCTTGATTACAAATGTTTTATTTTCTAACAATTTGCCAGCAAATCTTAGCATTGCTCCTTCTAAATCACCAGGAACTCTCCACTCCTGCCTTTGTCATTTCTTCCGAGGGCAACAGTTCTCCAAATACGCATTTTAACATCTTCACAAATGAATGCCTGCCACACTGTACATTTTGGCCTCCAGTCTATTTGATGCCCATCTCTTACCACCATTATTAATTCAAACATCTCTCAAATAACTCGAACTGCATAGTTAACTTCACCTAAACCACAAAGCAGAAAAAATTATGCAGATGTGCGCAGCCAACATGGAAGTCCACTGATTTCTTGGGGCTAAATGTAATGAATTTTCATCACAAATTTTATGTTCATGAATGTGGAGAGAGGTTAATAGTAATGAACACTGTCAAAGACGACATTTGAGAAAATAGCATACAAGAGATTATAATATAATAATGTCACAAGCTGCAAATAAAGGAAAAACTAAGTTTGATATCTGGCTCCCTCTGTGATATATGCAAAACTTTGAACAAGTTGAAGAAACACTATGCCTCAGTAGTCACAGAAGTATATTATCTATGTATTTATATGATCTAATATATTTTATAAGATAAGCAATGTGTTTAATGCCATGACAAGGCATTAAGAATTTTTAAACCAGTGTGAATAGGAGTCAAGTCCTGCCTCCTGCTTCCTATTTC
>NW_012108953.1:940791-943132 GCF_000951045.1 Mandrillus leucophaeus | reverse complement strand
TCTTTCTTAAATAAGCAGTCATTTTACTCTACGACAAAACTTTACTATATAATATCCCTCCTCATAAAAGATTACTCTTTCTTTATAGTCTTCCTCATAAAACAAACAAAGCAAACAAAAAAACCCCCTGCATTTTCTATCCATAATATTCTCTCTTTTTAACTCACTGATTATCTCATATTTTGAACTTTCCCTTTAATAACTTCTGAATTAGACAATGTTTCTCAATAAAGAATACATTTCTTTGGCACATTTTATATAAACCTAGGAAGCAAGAAATCCTGAACTGCCCACCAGATATTGTTATTCTATAGATGAAAATTATTGCACCATTAAGACTTTAAACCACACAGTAAACTCAATATTTAAGCATCTATTCCATTTGCATGTATTTAACTCTTTCACTTTCAACAGTTTCACCTAGACTACCTCTAAGAACCAATATATCACACAAAACTAGTCACCATTGAAAACCATTTTAACCATTTTAAAGCCTATGAACATTAGTGATTTACCTAAGTAAAAATCTTAATGTTAAATTTAAGACATAACATTCTCTTCAAACCGATAAGCTCTGACTAGTCTTGTTTAATTTATGAGCACTTTTTTTTATCCATAAACCAATTTGATAGTATGTTAGACACAACACATATCACAATACCTGTATGTACACCTAAACAAACACATTAAATAAAACTACCCATACAAGACAACTAGATTCAAGTTACTTACTAAATTGGGACTTATCTACCTGGACAAATTGTGTTTGCCTCAATATGTATGGAAAAGAGGAGGAGGCAAAGAAGGGGATCCCATAGCATCAAATAATAAAGGCAGGGGGAAAACTGCATTGCTCAGGGTGAGATCTCAGAGTTCCCAAGCCACCAGAGAGCTCATTCAGCAGTGGGGAAACCAAAGAAAAATGTTCAGGCAGTTGCTTGTCTGCCACTGCAGTAAGCTGCTTGTTGGGTCAAGGATTCAAGACTCCCAGTAAAAATAAGCAAGGAAGCTTATTGGGGTTAGTGGAAGAAGGTTAGCACTAGTATTGATGGGGAGCCTTTTTTTGCTTCTCTTACCAGGGACAGTTAGGACTTTCTCATTATCAATGGCCCTCTAGCTCATGGTAGGCACACTGATTCTGGTCCAGGGCTGGTGAGTTCAGGGCTCTTTTCAGGGCATCCCAGACACAGATTTTGTGACATTTTCTCAAGACAGGTAACCTTGAGAGGGAAGGGATTAAAGCAACTGTTAACAATTGCTCTTTTTCAGTATTTCTTTGATTTCATTTTTTGTTTGTTTTCACCTTTTTTGCTTTTCTTCTATTGCAAACTTTAAAGGCTATATTTAGGAGTTGGCTCATATGGGTTTTGAAGTCCCATTGCTGCTTTTTGTAGCTTCCTCCTAATGTCAGGGTCAAGTTGAGTAATAAAATGTACATTCAGGAGAGCTTGCCCTTCTGGGGAGTCTGGGTCTGCATGAGTATATTACCTCAATGCCTCACCAAACAACCCTGAAACAAAGTGAGATTTTCTTCTTTGCCCTGAGTTATTTCTCTAAACTTGTCATAATTCACTGGCTTAACCATACACTTTTCCCTCTACTTTTTTTCCCCACAGCACAGCAAGTGGATGATAATATTTGTAAGTCATGAGATATTAAATCAAAGAACATGGGCAACTTCACAAACTCCTCTATAAACTTTTCCGAATTCTCTGAACACTGTCCAAATTTTTCCTGGTATAAAGCCAGATTATACAAAGAAAATGGCATATGTACTCTAAGTGTTCCCTCACTTCCATTAATTACCTCCCACCATGGATTTAGGTTTGCCTTTAGGGGCTAATATGAAGCCCATTCATGGTGGCACTTGTTGGGTTTAATTTCTTGGGCAATGTGGGACCCAGACTGGGGCTAATTGGATAAGGGGGAGAGGTACCTGATGACCTTGGAATGGAATTCTTCATTAGAGAGCTGACGGGACCACTCCCTGATAATTGGGGTACTGAAGAGACCCTGGAGAGGGCATAAGCCTTCTATGGGGAGTAGCTTGGAGGGGATCTTTTAGGCATGGCTTTCTGAAAGTAACATGAGACGGTAAAGGGCCATGAAAAACTGTACATAAGGGACCTTCTCCCATTTTCCTTCTTTTTTACAAAATAAGTCTAATTGTAAAATATCATTATAACATATAGAACTATTTTCAGGCCAAATTTGTTGGTTTTCTAATTTGTATTGAACCCAAATGGTGTTGCAATAGAAAATGAGTTTCTCCTTCTTTAAGCTGAATTTGACCTGGCTCCAATCACCTAAAAGACACTCTATTGGTGAGTCCTCTGGGATG
>NW_012108953.1:937209-938286 GCF_000951045.1 Mandrillus leucophaeus | reverse complement strand
CTCCCAAAGTGCTGGGATTACAACTGTGAGCCACTGTGCCTGGCCAGGTTTTTTAATGTTAATCTTAACTTGCTCAGAGTTGTTAATATATGTGTGGCAAGTTTTGTTAATAACTTCACAGACTCCACCTTGTTCAGCTAGTAAATAATCCAGTGCTGGTTTGTGATTGAGGACTACATTTTCCAAGGAGTCTAAGGACTCTTAAATTCCTTTTAATGCCTGCCCTGTGTTAGTGGCGAAGGTTTCTAGGCTTTGAATCAATTTTCTTAGGGTTGACTCATGGCAGGCAAAGCTACCCCAGGGTGCTGTTTGTCCTATCATGGTACCAATTCCTGTCAGAATTAATCCTATTCCTTGCTTACCTCTGGTATAATTGAGTCTTATTAGGTTAGAGACCATGACCCCAGAAGGGGCAAGGGTGGCTAATCTACCTTCACCTCTGTTTCAGGTTTTTGATATATATGGGGAAGCTAGTCCTAGGACAAAAGGTGACTCCCTGGAGAGTCAGGAATGGTTACAGGGTGTGACTTCTTCCTATCCATTGCCACAAAGAAAAATAAGCCCAGGTGTGGCACAAAAAGAAGCCCTACAGAGCATAATGTTTATCCTTTGCTGTCATATTGGGTATGTAGACATATTTTTCCCCTGTACCAATGGGGATTCTCAGATAGTCTTTGTTTTCCAGAAGGGGGAAGTACTCCCACTCTCCCAGACTAGGCCATAGCCCCCAACAGACTGAATGAGTACCCCACTCCTAGCTAAAGGGAATGAAGTTTGGCAGGCCCCCACCAGCCCCAAAATCCTTCTAAGCAATGTAAGAGTGAAACACCAAAAGCTAAAATTAAGGTTACACATAAAGAAAAACCAAGAATAAACCATAGAAGTAAGCTATATTGAGGGAAAATACTGCTCCCACAGACCTCTAAGACAAAACACTGTAGCATTAGGCTATAATAGCAGGTATGATCAAGGAAGAAAAGATAGTAGCTGACAAAAATTGCTAAAAACAGAGAGTTAAATGAATCTGAGAAACTTTAAAAAGAAAAAATTAGAGGACTGGATTGAAAAGCAAAGTTT
>NW_012108953.1:914590-934994 GCF_000951045.1 Mandrillus leucophaeus | reverse complement strand
CTTTAGGGGCTAATATGAAGCCCATTCATGGTGGCACTTGTTGGGTTTAATTTCTTGGGCAATGTGGGACCCAGACTGGGGCTAATTGGATAAGGGGGAGAGGTACCTGATGACCTTGGAATGGAATTCTTCATTAGAGAGCTGACGGGACCACTCCCTGATAATTGGGGTACTGAAGAGACCCTGGAGAGGGCATAAGCCTTCTATGGGGAGTAGCTTGGAGGGGATCTTTTAGGCATGGCTTTCTGAAAGTAACATGAGACGGTAAAGGGCCATGAAAAACTGTACATAAGGGACCTTCTCCCATTTTCCTTCTTTTTTACAAAATAAGTCTAATTGTAAAATATCATTATAACATATAGAACTATTTTCAGGCCAAATTTGTTGGTTTTCTAATTTGTATTGAACCCAAATGGTGTTGCAATAGAAAATGAGTTTCTCCTTCTTTAAGCTGAATTTGACCTGGCTCCAATCACCTAAAAGACACTCTATTGGTGAGTCCTCTGGGATGTTTGCTGTTGTCCCATGTCTAGGAAGGTTCACTACAAGGGGTTTCACTTAGCCTAAGTTTAGTAAATGCCTAGTTACTTTTCCCTTTTAATTGCCAACTTTCTACAGATAGTAAAGTGTTACAAAAGTGGACTGCAAGCTTCAAATGGCAGTTGGATGTTGAGTCTAAATTCCATTGACAGCGAGGGTTACACAGAGAGGGGGCTAGTCAAATGGTTACGGCGGAAGGGAGGAGGGAAAAGGGGTAAACAGCATTGCCTAAGGGAAGACCTCAGAGGCCTTGACTTATCAGAGAACCTACCCACTAGCAGAGAGACTAAAAAAATATTCAGGTGACCACTTGTCTACTGCTATAGGTGGCTGTCCATTAGGTCCAGAACCTGGAAACTCACAGTTCCTTTGACCAAGAGGGTCTTGAGCAAGGCAGTTGTAAGACAGCACATAAGAAGGGGGCTTGCAAACAGCTATTAGGAAAATAATACTTCTAATTGGTAGGGCACAAAAAGGCAAGACTAATATTCTCCTATGGAGAGAGGTTATAACCCAGAGTCCTAGAGGGAATGTCAATGCCAAAAACCCGAGATCATCTAGGGGTGGCCAAAAATACCAATGGTGAAAACATGTAGTACCCAAGTTTCAGCCAATGAAAGACCCTTCACCAGATGCTAAAATCCTGGAGCAACCCAGGAGCTGCCAACAGTGAACTCAAGACCAAGTTGAGGTTGCAGAACACCATGACTCTGGCATCCAAGAATCAATACAACCAAGTGTCCTGCCTTAATTGCTCACACACAACTAATAGAAGCTAAAACAAGAATAATACTGTGCATATTTTAGGAGTGAAAATAAAATGACTGATGGAACAACACAATGGAGTCAGAAGAGAAAGGACCAGAGGAAGGAGTGACAAGGATGTGCTTTGGGGCACTCAAACAATGAGGGACTTTGAACTGATCATCTAGCCAAAGGCTTTATTTTACTCCCTAGTTACCCTGATACTATGAGGATAGGGGCAGAAGGGACACTCACCCATCCACCAGAGCAGAAATGGCAATGATTGATCTTCCACATGGGATTCGGGTGAAGATCTCTCCAGGTTACCTTAGCTTCAGTGGGCTCAGCTTGGCTGTGGTGGTGGGAGAGGCCTACACCAGGCAATAACCCACTGGTCTGCTGGTTGGGGAGGTAGGTGTCATACAATGTAGACAACACTATGATGCCCCACCAGTGGTCTCAGCTGCAGAGTGGAAGGGGCCTGCGCAGGCCAGTAATCCACAGGGTTGCTGATCAGAGAGGCGGGTCCCACATGAAGCAGCAGCACTATGGCCACTTGCTGGTCTGATTGGCTCCACTGCCTGCTAGGGAAAATGATGACTTCGAAAAGAGCATTTGGTTAGTGTTGATGTTACAACACTGTTTTGCTGCCTCTTCGCTCCTCATCTGGCTGACTATGGCCTGGCCAAGTGCCATCCTGCCAGTTGCATTCCAACTGCTGTCCCAGCAATTGTTGCCCCACTGATTACCAACTGCTACTAGCTGATCACTGACTCCTACTTTGCAGAGACTGCTGCTGGCCCATCACTAGATTGCCTATTTGCACACTGCCACTCCTGAATTGCTGACTACTGTCTTCCATAATGCCATCTTTCTTTGTCCCTTGTCAGACACCAAGCTAATGTAGGGTAGGTGAAGCTTCAAACTGTAGCTTAGCCTACAAGCGTTCCTGGCTCTGCCCATGAAAGAATTCAGGGGCAAGCCCAGAGATAGAAGAAAACAGCTTTATTGGAGAGGTAGTGTTACAGCTCCAGCAGTATTACAGCTTCTTGATTGCTCTTGCAGGGCAGGGCTACGCCGGAGGCAGAGAGTAGCAGCTCAGTGCAGTTTTGCAGTCATATTTAGACCCACTTTTAATTGCATGTGGATTAGGGGGCAGTTTATGCAGAAATTTCTAGGGAAGGGGTAGTAACTTCAGGGTCATTGCCATGGAAAGGGACAGTAACTCCCAGATGTTGCCATGGCAATGGTAAATTTACATGGCACCTTAGTGGGCTTGTCCGATTGGACAATGGCTTCTGCTCTGGCCCTGTTTTATCTAGTCCTTAGTCTCCTCTAGTGTTCAAGCCCTTCCTGTGGAGTGTAGTCTCACTTCCTACTTCACATGAATTGATACAAAATGTATTTTTAAAGTATAAATAATGCATATAAATTTCAACATAGTGGTTACCTCTGGGAATAGAGAGAGGGGAATGGTATCAAAAAAGGATTCATGAGGAGTTTTAACTTTGTATGTAGTATTTTATGTTTGGGGGTAAATGCATTGCTATTCAGCCAACGATTCTTTTGTATGTCTCTAAAATTATTTTTACCATATTTTTTTTAATTAGAAAAAAGTTTTTGGGAGATATATGGCCACACCAATATTGGCTAGTGGGAATTTTTAGAAGACCATAATGTAAGAACATTTTGTTATTCTTTCTTCTTTATAAATCACAGGTGCTGATAATAAGTCCTTGGAGATCACTCACATAATGGGGAGACAGGAATTTTTCAGAGCTTGAGGAACTAAGCAATTTTTGTTTCAGACTGGAGGAAACATTTTGATATTATAAGTAAAAGAAGAAAGGGCAATAATAAACAGGGGATGCAGATCACAATGGCCAGTGAACCAAGGAGACTAGAAGTTAGTCACTCACTTTTTTTCTGGTTTCCTTTGATATTAAGATCTGAACTTAACATCTGAATACTGTAGTTGAAGAAGTTTGCTAAACAAGCAAATTTCATTACAATGAAAGGAATCAGTTGAAGAATTCTATGTGACTGCCTCTTAGTTATAAATAGAGATGGTAGCAACTGTGAACTCTTCCAAAAAATGTTCCATCAATAAATGTACATACAAACAGATGGGTGCATGTTTTGGTGGGTGAATAGAAATGCAACATTAAATGAGACATAGCTCAATAAATGGAGGTGTAGAAAAATAATGTTATATTTAATTAATTTTATTATATTTTATTTATAATAAACAAAGCACACATTTCAGAAAACATACTCTGTCTGAAAAGGTTATTTCTAAGTTACTCTTTGCTTTAAAAGCTTTGTGAAGGTCTCCTACATGTAAAAGATACCATGCTGGCAGATATGTTTTACTAATCTGTTCTAGCTATGTGATTACAAAATACCATTCAGCCCACTAAATTTGCATTTGCCATATTAATATGGTCAATGCCAGACTTTGGTCATGGGCATCTCAGACTCCCTTTACTGTTTCCTAAAGACCAGACTTAGAAAACGGGGATCTATTTTAAAAGATACAATTGAAAACTACTTTCTGATATTAATTTCTATAAAATGTAATGCTACACATGAAAGTAGTATAAGAAAAATATATTCTTTCTTTTGTATTGTTTCTGTTTTACATTTTACTACTATACACACACAATCTAATTTCCTTAAGTGTTTTGTTTCCTACTCCCAGTTAAAGTTAAATTTTGAATACATGCTTAACAATGAATTAAACACATGTAATCAAGAAGTAAAATTAAGAGTAAACAAGAAAAACTTAATTATATATTAGGTAGAATCAAAGCAAAATAAAATTAATTATTCTCTGTTCTGAAGTTCAGGCTAACGTGACATTTGTAGAGCAGAAAGGGAATGAATTCCAGTGATAATTACTCTCCTTTTAAGTCATTAAATTCAAGTTCTAAGGATAAAATACAGTATTTTTTATCTTAGTGTTTTTAAATGAAGAAAAAAAATCTTGAGCTAATTTCCTAATTGTACAAAAAGGGGGAAAGTCACAAAGGAAGCTCAGAGTACTATATTCACTTAGAAATAGAGACAGGGCCACCCAAGGACCTCAACCTTCCCCCCCACACCCCATCCCCCAGGACCTGATGATGAGGTAGTTAAGCAAGCTGCAGAGAAGAAATTTTGCACACAGTGAGCGGCAGGTTTAAATAGGAGAAGTGTTAGATATGATTTTGGCAAAACATCATTAATTTGTTACACACCTTACATGTAAAATTGCCATATTACAGTTGAACAAATTGAATTCTGAATATTATCTACTAATTCAATATTTGTTAGGCAGCAAAAGTTTATCTTGTTTATTTGTGTAATCACTTTTGAAGGCACATAAACATTTACTTAACATTTAAGGAGAAATCTGCTTTTACTAGTTGTCTCTAATAATATATGTAGGTTTGGGAACAGATCAAGAACAGCCCTGCTGTAATTGAAAGAAGTATGTCAATGAAGATAGCATAAACTTTATCAGTAAGAATTGTGGTCAAAACGCTTTGGCCAGATTTTCTTCTTATGGGCGCTTGCTCTACCTCTCCTAATTGTCCCGAACTTTTTAACCATCACTGACTCCCTTGAATTCTCCCACCAATAAAAACATAGAAGTTGCATGAAAAACATTACATATTGAGCTAAGAATCAAAGTTTTGAAAAAGTTTTAGTAATCACTAAGCCATTCACCTTGTTTAAGCAGTAGATGAAAGATACAGTCCAAGGAGATAAGAGTATTTGAGTGATTCAGAAACCAATAAAGAAGGAATAACAAGATCCTGAAATAAATATAGTACAGTAGTGAGAGGGAAGAAATAACTGGATAAATAACCCATTTATGGGATTGTTCGCCCACCTAATCAATTATCGATAAAATTCGTACATGAGAAACTTCAAACCTAGCTCTGTTTCTGCACAGTTTCTGTGAGCAATGCTAAGTAAATTGTTGTATTTTATTTCCTTAATAAATTGAAAATGATACCATTGGTGTTCCGATATTATAAAAATGTGTAATATAGGTTCTCCTACTCTCATTTTTAAAATACTACATGATTGATGAATTTTATAAAACCTTCTGTTAGAATATAAAAAATTCACATTTGTGCTTCAAATTCTATTATGGTTTGGAATAAAAGATATCCACTTTCAAATCTTATAAGCTTAAATTAAATTACCCTAAAATTATCCGGGATTGTGGTGTTTATAGCATAGAAATGTGTTGACTAATAAAATAGCCACCAGCCATATGTAGCTAGCAAGCACTTTAACGATGTCTGGTTTATATTGAAACATGCTATAAGTGTAAAATACACACTGGATCTCAAAAACTTAATATAAAAAAGAATAAAAATGTATTTATTAACTACCTCTGTTATTACACAAGGTAATGTTTTGGAGATATTGGACTAAATAGAAATATTACAGTTAATTTCACATTTTTTTTAAAACATGGCTACTAGAAAATACCAAATTGCATATTTGGCTCATATTTGTGGCCAGCATTGTAATTCTGATGAACAGCACTGTATAGAGAATACTCAAGTGTCATAAGAGAAGCACTCTCCCTGGTTTGTTTACTGCTGTATCCCATGGAAACGTAACTTTGCCCAGAACATAAAATTCATTAAATAGTTGTTAAATGAATGACAAGAGTCAAGATGTTTTGGGCCTGCCTACCATATGATCCTGAAAGGATCTTAAAAGCTTTATAGAGAGGATTAGTAAAAAAATTAAGTGAATCAAATGACTATTACTCCAGAAAATGCTTCACAATGAAAAGGCACTCATATTGTTACTGTTTTACTTTAAACATTTAGTATACAAACCTTCTTAAGATCAAAATACTGTGTTAAAAAACTGTGTGATCAAAAAGTATAGTCAGAATATTCTGGATTCCAACAGTGTGATCATTTTTAACAAATAATATTTTGTTCCACTGTTAAATTGTGCTTAATTTCACAAATAAAAATACATTTTAATTTGAGATTTTATTGCAAATACATTATAAACAACATACTAGAACTGATGGATTAAAAATACATGTGAAAATACAATTTCTGATGGCAAAATATACTAAGTAGATGATAATAAATATAGTCTGAAATGAAATTCTGTGATATCAAAGGGAACATCTATCATCATACAATAGTTTATGCTTAAATCATGCATACTTCAAGATTCTCTTCAAATGATGCCTTATAAAGATTATTGTGATGGGAGTTTAACCAAGTATTAGACAATGGCAAATTTCTTTGCTATATAAGGTAATGTAACTAAGGTTCCTTTCTATTAAATTCACACTTTTTAAAAATATAGCAGGCAAAGACTTTCAGGTTCAAGCATCAAGCATTTATTTACTTATAAAGTGCACACACTGTGAGGTCCAAATGAAAAAATAACATAATACAGCATTCAAATGCTCATAGTAGGCTTTGGAGGAAGGTAAATATTAATTCAGCTTAAGTGCTTCTTTGTGCATTGCTCTTTATTGACATAGAAAACACAGATAATCTAAAATTATCGTCTATATAGAGATATAAAAATTGAGAGACTATATAAAATGCCCTCTCTTTTCAAAAGTGGACCTTAAATACACAACAATGAAAGTACCGTATGCCAGATGAACACAGTAGCCAACTGTGAAAGAGCTTCCAATGCCCAAAGCTGGAATACTTTGAGCCAAAAAATAAATCATGGCTAGTATGGGAATATAAGCCAAAATATGAAATAAATATCCATGAGTTTATACTAATATAAATAGATAATTGAATAAGTAAACAAATAAATAGCAGATAATAGACAAATCTTCCACGAAGAATTCCAAAATTAAAAGTATGTGTGTACTCCTAGTTCAAGAAGATGGCAGATAGCCCCAACTTCTTGACTATAGGATGCCACAGTGACTTCATTTCAAAGAGGAGAATAGAGAAAGGCAAAAAGAGTACCTTTAGAGGGGAGAAAACTGAGAAATAATTCCACAGCCAGACAATCATGGTCTGCATAAACAGTTATAAATCATATTTATAGTATATACGTTTGATAATGACATGATAAGAATGTCACTTTATGTCGGTGGCATTCCTTCCAAAAATCCATCATGCCAGTCTAATCATGAGAAAAACACCAGGCAAAATCCATAAGACATTCTGCATTCTTCAAAATACCTGACTGTGCTCCTCTAAATTGTCAAGTTCATTTAAAAAAAAGGAAAAGAAAAAAAGAAAGGCTGGAAAACTGTCACAGTTTCAAGGAGCCTAAGGAGGCATGCAGACTGAATGAAGTGTAGAATCCTGAATGGGATCCTTCGATAGGAAAGAGACTTTAGGTGAAAATTAAGGAAATTCGAATCAAATATGAACTGTACTTTGTAATAATGCATCAATATTGGTCCATTATATGTGACAGCTATTTCATACTAATGTGAGATGTTAACAATAAGGAAAACTGTATATGACATATATGAGACTTTTCTCACCACATTTCCGTGAATCTAATACCATTTCAAAATAAAAAGATTATTTTTATTTTATGTTATTTTATTTTGGGACAGGGTCTCACTCTGTTGCCCACGCTTAAGTGCAGTGGTGCAACTGTGGCTCACCACAGCCTCAATCTCCTAGGCTCAAGCAATCCTCCTACCTCAGCCTCCAGAGTAGCTGTGACTACAAGCATGTACCACTCAGATAATGTTTTAAATTTGCTTTTTTGTTTGTTTGTTTGTTTTTTGTAGAAAAGAGGTCTTACTATGTTGGCCAGGCTGGTCTTGAACTCTTGGGCTCAAACAATCCTTCTGTCTTGGCATCCCAAAGTGCTGGTATTACAGGTATGAAAGCGGTAGCACTCAGTCTGAAAAGATTATTCTTAAAAAAGATGAAGTGGCTGTCTAGTCTTCACCATCATTTGGCATTTAGGAAAGGCAAGAAGTAAAGAAAACAACCTGAAGTGTTAAGGAGTCCATGTATACAACAATTATTTCTCATGTATGTTTGTAAAATAGGGGTAACAATATTACTGTCCTCAGAAGCTTGGAAAACTGAGTTGTATTAGCATGGGTAAAAGCCTTATAATTGTACATAACTTACATAGAATGGGCTCAAAATTATTTTTGTCAGTATTATTATTGGTAGTAGCAATATTATTACTTTTCCACTATTTCCCAAAAAGCTGGCATTTGCTACAAATGTTTGAGGTCATTTTCTTAATAAGAACACAATGATAGAGTTATCACTCATTAACTGATTTTGTCGGAAGGAAGGTCTTACCAGCAAAGTTAGAAGGCTGTCAAAAGTCTGAGGTGGATATAGTTATTACAAGATACATGATCATCTGATTAATGATCATTTGAAACTTAAAAAAAAAAAGGTGATGCTAGAGAAAAGGGTAAGTAAAATTGTAAATTTTGGGTTCTGGCAAAGTTTATTTCCATGTAATCATTATTTTTTAATGTTCCTGAGTTCCCAATATAAAGTGCTAGATTCTGAAGAGGACATAATGATGAGTATAAAGATGTGGTCATTCCACAAGGAGAACTTTATTATTGGTGCACTAAGCAGTGGTCCACAAAATCACAACTTTCCAGCACTAAAAATTCAAAACATATATGCTATCTAATATCTCTGGTCAATAATGTATATTTGGAATACTTAGGAATTGGAAAATGCTCTTTCCATGATTTTTCATAGCTTGAGTGCTTTATATTTAATGTCTATGCAATGGACCTCTGTCCATGAGCTTGTGATAACGTTGTACATACCTTAATCTGTTTGCTTAGGAGCTATTTTTTATCCTTCCTTCTTTATGTATCTGAAGATTCAGCTGTGGACCTGTATCAGCTGATACCAGCTCCTTCTTCCCTTTTCTCACCTTTTCAAGCTTGACTTCCTCACTGCATTTGTTCTATTGTTACCAAAACACCAGGGGTTACTCAATAGAAAGCCAATCACTGAGACAACAAGTATTGCCAGGGTTGTATTCAGGTGCTACAGCTGAGCAGATGGGAGATCACTCTCAAATACATGTCAGCTGGTTAAAATTTTGTGTTTATATAGCATGGAAAATTGTAACCAGGTATGGGAAAAAAGGAATTAGGTAAGGGCAAGGTAGAGGACTTGGTCTATAGGAAGCAGTTGGTCAGTTAAGCAATCATGATGCCTAAGGGGTCTGTGTCTCATCGTCCAGATGCAATAACCTGGTAAGTTTCAATTCCTTGATAGTATCTGGAAGGCCTTATGGTTGGTTTCCTGAGAAGAGAACTCAGATAAGTCAAATGTAACTTTCTTAAATTTTAAGACTGGATATTTTCTATGTTTATTCAAAAGAAATCATAAACATGGTTCTATGGGACAATTAGGCCAGTTTTACTATCACTATACTCAGTTTCAAAACTCTACAAAGAATGTGGGAGTTTATATGTATGATTGAGGGAATTTAGAGCCAGTCACTTACCAGTAGTTAACAGCAGACTGCCAACTACCATCAGTTTATCCTTGCTTACAGTTCGTTGTAAAGTTTACACTATAAAATTCTCCTGCCTCTACTTCTTCATAATGACAGCTATGGGAGAGGTTCATAAGACATTTGAGAAAATACTCTAGAAATGAATATTTTCCATCTCCATCAGGTCTGACATTGCTGCTTGGCAGTACTACTAAACAAATTGTTATTCCCTGCCAACATGCCTATTCCAATTCTTTCCCACTTGTTGAAGTAAACCCCTCATTCTCTATAGAGGGTATTTCACCCACTTCTCTATACAAAAATCTTTAGCTTTTTTCTCTTAATTCTTTCTAGCTTTCTTCTCATCTCAAAGGATGCAGTTTCCCTCCTTCTTGTGGGTTTGTCCTCTTCTGCTTTTGATAGCATGCGCCCTGCCTAGTTCATCAGCTATCCTTTTTTTTCTTGCATTCTCATATGCCTCTACTAAATTATACACATTTAAATACAAAATACACACAGAAATATATACCTGACTACAGCATACATTCCTGTGTAAACACTATGTAACAGAGCCACTCACTCCATTATCAGCAGGATGTGGCATTATAGAATTATTAATCTAGCATACAAAACAATTTCTAATTTAAAAATTTTTTAACTGAAAATTTATGGCAAGTCACCAAAAGAGGAGCATCTTTATAAGACACAGCACTGCTTCTCTAAAAGTCTCTTCATCCAATTCCATTCTCAATGCCTCACAAACTACAGCTGAGTTTTCACTCTCACTGCCTCACAAACTACAGCTGTCTCCAAATCAATCACATACAATTCCTAGTTTCTAAAAACACTCTCAAAAATCCACTTGAGTAGGCTTTTATCTTTTTCAACTCTCACTCTTGCTCAGGTCTTTATTTAATATATTTTATCCTTTTTATATCTTACAATATCTCTATTTCCCCATTATGTAGGTTCTATAGAAGTCAGAGAAGTTAGTAAGTTAAAGGAAAAGCAAGAATCCTCTCATTCTGGAAAGGTAGGGTTCTGGGAAAAAGATAGCAAAATTTGTAACATAGTGAGATTTTTATTTTACATTGTAACTTTTAAATGCCCCATCTTTGAAACTGTAAGTTCCTAAACACTTAACCCAATTTTTTCTCACTAATTAAAAATATGCTTATATATTGCCTTATAATAAATGAATTGTTTATGCGTTACCAGCTCATCACTTAATTCAGTGCACTTAGTCCCTCAAGTCTGTTAAGATGCTGCTTTTGAAATTCACTAATGACCTCAAACCAACAACTTCCTTTCAGATCATAATCCACTTGATCTACATTCATTTTTTGATCTTGATAGCAGATTTCTCTATAAAGTTCTTATCTTCCATTGACTTTTGATCTACAGTTGTCCTCTGACCTGGCTCCCCTCCATTCTCTCACCTTCTGAACAAGGGCACTCCATTGTCTTGTCAGCTATCCTTTTCCTTTTGCCATCTTTCTGAGCACCCTCCCCAGTTGGCATAGTTTCATTATCACCTCCCCATGCATTTCTCAATACTTAGCATTTGCTGATGTTCAACCGGACAGATTGGCTTTCTTGGAGTATACACTAAGCCTTTAAATGTTATTCCCACACACTTCCCTTCTATTTTACAATCCTAATTTTGATCTCACTGTCCCCTCTTCCCAGGAGACTTTTTTTATTATACAAACAAGATGAAATGTCTATCTCCTCTGATACCACATGGTACTTTATCTATACTTCTGTCTCATACTAATATAAATACCTATGCACTGTATCAACCATGATATTTTGCACATTATAGGCACTCAACTTGGTGACAGCAAAATAAAAATAGGGATAAGCAGAGGATAATGCAAATAAGTGGTACAGAAGAGGACAGACATCAGAGAAAAAGGGCTGACATATAATATTGGTAATACTAAAAGCTAAAAGAAGCATTGGACATGTGGAAAGTGCTCTCCATTTTTTACCAAAATGTGAAAAGAGTAAGAGGAAGGCTGTCCTCTACTTGAGAGAATTGTTTTAGGGAAATAGTTTCAGCAGAAAATGAGAAGTTATAATTTATTGAGGGTAGTAGTGATAGCAGGGTCAGCCTGTCTGGAGCCACCACTGCCATGATGCTGGCTGCACTGGGGGAGGTACACTGCATGGGAGTGGGGCAGCATGCTCCATAAGGCCAGTGGGAGCCAGGAGCAGGCAAGAGCCCTGCCCTCCAGGTCACAGTTGCATTTGCCCAAGCCCTAACTGCAGGCCCAGGTATCCCTGTGCTCTTGGGGGCCAGGAGCCAGCAGGAGCCCCACCGTCCCAGGCAGAGCTGTAGTCACCCAAGCTTCCCAAACCACTGCTGTGGACCTGGGCATTCCTGTGCTCTTGGGTTCAGGAGCCGGCGGGAATCCTGCCCTCCCAGGCACAGCTGTAGCTGCCCAAGCCTCGGCTGCAGACCCTAGTATCTATGCACTGTAAGGGATCCAGGAAGCCCCCCCTCTTCCCCTGCAAGCTCGGGAATGCCTGCTCCCACTAGCTGGCCTCTCCCCACTCCTGGCACCAGCTCTGATCTCTGAGCAAATTTGAGGCAGAGCCCAGGTACTGTAGCAACCCAGATGCATGTGTGCATGCTTGCGGAAGTGTTGACTCTGGACTTTGGGCACCGACAAGCATGGGTGGTTGGTGTGAGGGTGCTGAGGGCAGCTCCGTGCTGGCCTGCAGGCACCCCTCAGCATGAACAGCCTGGGTGCTATGAAGAGAGGCAGGAGGCAGACAGACTGCTACAAAAAGGGATGGGTCCTCGATGAAGACCCACCTTCAAGCCAGGAAAGAACTGAAGCCTGGGGACTGGGCTGCAAGTACCATGGACAGGAGTGAGAACTTATGGTGCTTTCTCTGGGGCTGCCCATGGCTGCCCATGGACCAATCAGCACACACTTCCTCCCTTCTGAAGCCCATAAAAACCCTGGACTCAGTCAGACTGGAGGAGATGACAAGACAACCATTTACAAAGAGGAGCTACCCACTCCAGGGTCTCCTCTCTGCTGAGAGCAGAGCAGAGATGTGATGACCAGCTGCAGAAAGGAACTACCCACTCCATGGTCTCCTCTCTGCTGAAAGCTGAGCAGATGTTGGAACTGCCAGTTGTAGAGAAGAACCACCTGTTTCAGGGTCTCCTCTCTGCTGAGAGCTAAACACTTTTTGAGACACCCCGCCTGCAGAAAGGAGCTAATCAATTTTGGTCTCCCCTGAACTGTTCTTTTGCTCAATAAATTTCTTCACCTTGCTCACTCCCAACTTGTCTGTGTACCTCATTCTTCCTAGATGCAGGACCAGGACTCAGGACGTGCTGAATGGTGGGGCTAAAAGAGCTGTAACACAAATAGGGCTGAAACATGCCTTTTGTTTGCCACGTTGTGGGCAACAAGAGGGAAAGGAAAAAGGAGAGAAGAGCTGTGGTCCTTCAGGGACCCCAGACCCAGAAGACCCCAAAGCCAAGGCTATGACACCCTCTTTGGTGTTCTGCAGTTTCTGGCATCCCCAAGTTTCTGGGCATCACTACATTTCCTGGTACCAGCCATGAAAGCTGATTGCAGTATGCCTGGTCCAAAATCAGCCTCATAGGGAGCTGGTGCCCAGGCCAGTGCCTAAATCTGCCTGCCTTCTGCTGCCAGCATGCCTGGCTGTGCACAGGGGCTGGACCCCATGCTACCCCATGCTCACTAGTTCACACACCACTTGCCGCTCCACTTGCCCTAGGTGGGCATGGGATCTAGGCCAGTAGCATGAGCTGAGGGCAGCTGAGTGGGCAGAATGAGCCCAGTGTGCCTCAGCAAAACTTGGGCAAAGGCGCCTCTGGCCACAGAGGTTTCCAGCTGGAAAGGAATCACCCCAAGGATCCTGTGACAGTAGTGGGAAGACAAGGAAGAAATAAAGGAATATGACTTTGGAATGGCATAAATTGCTAGAATGGAAGAAGATTTCACATTGGGGAAAACATGAAATAAAATTATATGGATGAGAGAAAGCAAAAAATGAAATTGTGAATAAAGATGGGGGAAGGGTGCAAAACAGAAAGAGAATCTTGAGAAGAAATTCATAAAGGTGCACTCAACTCTCAGAAGAAACAGGAAGAAGAGTGAAGGGGCTGGCTGAAGAGGATGACATTTCATGCTCAAAGAAGTTGAACCAGTTTTTCTCCTTTCTTTTCAGGTGTTGGTTTCACCTGTTGTTTTCAACTGTGCTATAGATCCTCAGGGGAAGTTTCCAGATAAATCTCTCCTGATGGGCTGCCAGTGGGTCAGGTTTACATCCTGCTTTATCTGTGGCAGAACAGATAATGAATTTTGAAAAGTGGAAAATATTTTCTTCTTGTTAAGGGGAGCTGTACCTATCCCAGTTGGAAACAGCTATGGGCAAGAGCCAGAGAATTCTCAGGGGCACAGAGATCTTGCCCTCCTTTGCATACCTCAGAGGTTCAATTACCAGCATCCTTTCAGCTGTAACCAGAATTTAACTCAACAGTTATCTGGAATGAGGGACAACAAATGATGCCTTAAGAGATAAAAGTGTTTTATACAATGAGTAAAAAAGTCTATGATAAGTATGTTAAAACATGTTTATTACGCAGCAGAAACAAATAAGCAAGTATCTCTTAGAGTACGGTTTTTCAAAATCAAAGGGACACCAGAATAATTACATTGTGCTCATGTAGCTCTGGCAGGATATGGGGTATGTTTGCACAAAGTGTATGGATATAGGACTGTGTGATGTTTGTGGGGAATATTTGTAATTTGACAGTACATTTCCCCAAAGAGTCTACTCTTTACAAACCTTGCTTTAAGAATCACTCTCCTAGAGGGAGGGAATATTTTCAGAGAACAAGTGGAACTGGGCACACAAGGGCAGCATTTGTGTTTGACACATGCTCAAAGTGCCTATATTGCATTAATGAAATTGGTATTTAATCAAATATTTTTAGAAGAGTTGCATATTACAAATTCTACAAAGTATCTTTCAGAAAAAATCCTTTTCAAATATCTTTTCTGGAGCACCAGCTCAGCTCTTCTTCTCTTTTTCAAATTGTGAGTCATCAAGACTTTCACTCTCTATAAGAAGTTCACTAGCCCAATCTTGCTATCCCCTTTCTATTCAGAGCTATTTAGTTGTCTCACTGCTTCTTCACTTGGCTCAGGTCTTTTCCAGTGAGAAGTCAAGTAAATGAAATATATGTATATGCCCGTGTCAGATTCTGCCTTGTCCCTTTGTGCCTCCTTCTGTCTCTAATAAGGTATACTCTCTGTAGCTTCAGGACTGGCCACCCTCTGAGATTATTTCTAACCTTGGACTCAAAACTCTATGATTGTTATTAACTACATATTTACCTGCTGAAATACAACTATTCTGCTTATGCAGACCACTTGCGAACCAGTGTCTAGTTGCTCAAGATCTTGCAAACTCTTCTCATAATTCCTGCTCTGTCCTCTATGATTTCCCTGGCCTTAGAGTTTCTTATCCACCAGATCCTGAATGCACTGACCTGCCTGGGTTGCCAGGTCTTGAATTGACCCTCTCTCACATGCATTGCTATTGGTAACAAGTATGTTCGTCTTGTCTAATTGCCTCCTGATGCTAACACTTTTTGCTTGCCCTGTCCTGTTGTTGCCACTGTTAACTATCACACAGTCATTCATGAAATCATCTCAGTATCCAGTGGGGATTATTTCCAGGACCTGTCTCATACCAAAATCTGTAGATCCTCAAATCCCTTATATTAAATGGCATAATATTTACATATAACCTATGCACATCCTCCTGTATACTCTAAATCATTTATAGATTACCGCTGACACCTAATACAATGCAAATGATATGTAAATAGTAGATATACTTTATTGGATTTTTTTTTTGTAATTCCGATTCTTTTTTGTCATATTGTTATTTTTTATTATTTTTAAAAATATTTTCAATTCATGGTTTGTTGAGTCTGTGACTACAGAACATACAGATACAAAGGACTGGTGGGATGACTGTCCACTCAACACTGAACTCTCAGGAATTCAGTCATTGACTAATCTTTCTAATTGTAGTGTGACTTTAATTTCAAATTTGAACTTTTAAAATTAAAGAAACTTAAAGATTTTGTAGCCCTTCCATCTTTTTGTCCAAGAAATTAGAACACTCAGGTATAACAAATATTTGGCATAGCTAGAAATGCAATTAGAGATTTCTAACATCCAATACAGTGCTTTATTTATTTATTTGTTTTGGAGTCTCATTCTTGTCCCCCAGGCTGGAGTGCAATGGCATGATCTCAGCTTACTGCAACCTCCACCTCCTGGGTTCAAGCAATTCTCCTGCTTCAGCCCAAACCAGTGCTCATGCCACTGAATCATGCTTCTCTTTGTCAAATATCTTGAAAAAGTCACTTAACCTCCTGTGACTTTATTTTTTTCATCGTTATAATATAAACAGTTTCCAAAGTCTCTCTCGAATTAGGTATTATAATTCAGTACTGTATCAATAGCACAAATCTGTTAAATTTCTACATATATAAAGAGATTGGTTTGATGAACAAGTGAAAAGTTTGTTTTATTTTAAAAAACTTATGGAGAGGCCAGGAATAATGGATCACACCTGTAATCCTAGCACTTTGGGAGGCCGAGGCAGGAGGATCACCTGAAGTCAGGAGTTCGAGACCAGCCAGACTAATATGGTAAAACCCCATCTCTACCAAAAATACAAAAATTAGCCAGGCATGGTGGCACACACCTGTAATCCCAGCTACTCAGTAGATTGAAGCAGAAGACTCATTTGAACGTGGGAGGTGGAGGTTGCAGTGAGCCAAGTCTGAGCCAGTGCACTCCAGCCTTGGCAACAGAGTGATAATCCATCTCAAAAACAAAAAACAAAACAAAAAAAATTATGGAGATTTAACAGCATATTTATTTCAAAATATTTCGGTCAAAAAACTTAAGGTGAAAATAAATTTAATCAATGTCTTTTGGTGATTATCAAAAGGTTTAGATAGAATTTCAACGTCTCTTTATATTAATATTTTAGAGAAATTAGCATTTACCAATGAATATTAGCATCTAATAAAGTAAATACATTTATTTTTATGGCAAGGCCTTTTTAGCGATAAGTTGGCACGATTGAACCAAAATTTCAAATAATTTTAATGTAAACAACAAAGTCAGTAACATCAAACCATCATGAGCTTATGGATGCGACTTTCAGGGCTATCTAGAACAACTGGGATGGGCTTCCTGCCCTTTGTGAGCTTAAAATTTAAAGTGGTCATATAAATGTGACATGATTATAAGTAAATGGCATAAAGAAAACAGAACCGAATTAGGACAAGTTCCATTACACTAAATAACGTTACCATGAATGATTTCTATGCCACACATAGTAGCTTATTTATTTTAACCAGTACTAAATAATAAAGTTTACCTTGCTTGGGAAGAGAAGGATCATATACCAGCTAGAGATAATTGCTTAAGTTTCTAATGCTCTTTCCTGGTTGGCAGAACTTGGAAATAGCAGGAAAGGAGAAAGCAGAGAGATTTCAGAATCTCTTCCGACACCACTGCACAAAAAGGAGTGTGGTAATGTGAAACTATTTGCAGTGGGTTATAGAAGAAATTCTCAGAGATGACTGAAAAGAAAAAGACATAGAAAGAATGAAGACCGGGAATAAGACAGCAGTGTCCTCTGAATTATATTGGTCTATATGTATGATGAGAACATTAATAATTAGTGAAAGTTAAGCTGGTCTTTCAGAATATTGATAAAACACTAAAGACTTGAGGAATGGTTCTGTTTCAGCTGCATCCCAACCTACTTATCCCCATCAAGTGTCCAGATTGCAAATATTATCACCTGAGGACATGGTCACAGAATAAGATTTATTAAATTTATTAATTCATTCAGTGTGGTGATTCCAGATGACAATAGCATTCAGGAAGTGTTCATGGGACAGGATGGTTCAGAATGAATTGGCAGGCAGATCACTGCAGGTAAGAACATATTCTTTGCTAGACATGTATGAAACAGCTCAATCTCATTATATGAAACTAAGAAAGAAGAAAGGCAAAAAATAACCCCGGGGCATATCAATCTAAAAAGGCAGAAAATGTTGGCATGACTGCAGAATCTGATGTTTCTCTGCTCTCTGGAGTTTTCTCTTAAGACTCTGTTGCCTATCAGAACACCTACACTTTCACCATTGTTTCTTACATGTCTGATTATAAGCTATTTGGAGGTGGAGATATTGTCTCTTCATATTCTTACGGACAGTGAAGTTCCCAACAGACAGGAGTCTATCAATGACCATGTTGGTTTCTACCTCCCAGTGCCTCTCAAATCTATCTTTACTGTTGATGCTTTGGTGATATGCTTTGGAGTCACATCATCTTGGGCCCAAAGTATAATATCCTACACTCATCCCTCTCAAATCCATCTTCTCTTCTCCCACAAGGGTAATTTTTTAAGAAAAAATATTATCACTTTGCTCCTTTCCTTAAAACCGTAGAGAGCTCCCCTCTTCCTACATGAAAATTTCCAAGTTTCTTGGGATGAAATTGACACATTTTCAAGTCTTAACTCTCATAGCTTTAAACACTGCCTCTTTTCTCTCTCATATTTGTGTCATTTATGCCATTGTTCCTCCCACGCAGAATTGCCATATTCACTTACCATATGCATAATTATGCTTCAAGATAATTCTCTCTACACTGTCCTTTACTATACTTCCTTCTAGCTTTTATAATATTTAAAAATCTCTATTTGTACCATTTTGGCATTTTATTTGTAATTAGTAAGTGATAAATATTATTAGTGAACAGGAATCCTCGCCTTCTGGGCTTATGGAAGGATGTACTTCCCCATATCTTTGATGTAGGTATGAACCTTGTGACTTGAAATGCACAATGAACCCTTGGAGGAAATGACCTAGGTAGAGGCATTAAATTGCCCAGCCCAACTCTCCATTTTCTCTCTTTTCTTTGTTGAGGCAATAGTGGAATCACAGTTTGATAAAGAATTGCAATACTGAGCCACCTCATGGAGGACAGATGCCCTACAGAGTAAGCCCAGGCCTTTGGAAGACTGCATCTCAACCACTTAAATTTGGAAATCGGTTTTTTACTAGGATCTCTTGAATGGAACCATTGGTTTACATTTCCTTTCTCTACACTGCAGTGTCAAATTATTGAGAGCAACTACTGTGCTCACAGTATTTCGTACAAAGGAAAAACCAAAAAAAAAAAAAGCGAACTCAACTGAATGATATAATTGCCTAAGTGTGGCTAATGGACATTTATTCTCTGTTTCTCTTCATTGGCTGCGAAACTCCATGTAGCTTTCTTCTCCTCTGTCCTCACTTGTTCCTGATGCGAAGTCAGCCTGACCAAAACCAAGGCAAAATTCATAGTTCTTCATTTCCTGAGTTGCTACTTTAGGGTATTATGTGTTATAAAATGAGGTATATGAAAATCAATTTCATGAAAATGACTGTAGCTATATATATGCATCTTGAAAAAAATAATCAAGGTAAAATTGAATTCATTTTCCATGAAATTTTCATGTACAACTACTGAGAAAAAAAGCAATTTCTGGCAGAACCATTTTAAGGGCAAAAAGCTGTAGGTGCAAATAATTCAAATAGTAAATGGATTTGCTCTCTCATGTTGAAGGTAAATTTCATGTTTTCAGCACTAAAAACTTATTAGTACTATTTTTTCCCCTCTTCCTTAGCTCAAGTGGACACCAGTAAACCTTTGCATAAAGTTTTGGACTACTGCCAATGCACATACGTCTTTGCTTCACTCTCTCCTGATTCTGTTCAGCTCAGGATTCTTCGCATAGGGAGTTTGGGATTCCTCTCTCAAGCCACTTTCAAGGGTGGAATTTATTTACCTAACGATGGTAATTGGGCCTTGGTGGTCTTGTTTGTAACCCTTAAATTCCAGTCATCAATCTACACCTCATTTAGAAGCCTTGTCTACTGTATTTTGGCAATTTGCCAATGACTAAAAGGCATAGTAAAAATTTCCACATGTGAAAATGAGAAAAAGCAGTCTTGAACTAAGTTGTCAATCCTAAGGCACATTCTAATTTGCTCTGGAACCTTAATTTAAAAATCACATAGTTGACTTTTCTTCACCTATAAAATAAAACTTTACCTGAGGAATATTTTTCCTAATGGGACAGAGATACCAAAACTTAAAACAATCAGCAATTATTTCTTAGATGTAAGGAAAATCAGACAATCTATTATAATCTAATGAGTTTTCTGTTAAAAATAATATTAAGTCAAAAATAAATGTTGAGGTACCCTCATATGACTTATAACATCAAACAATATGTACAGTGACTATATTTTTCATTCACAATCTATATATTTCAATAGTTATATAACTGAAAAAATTAAATTTCACTATACATTGTACTCAGGTGTACACTAGAACTTGAAATTCTACAACTTAAAATAGTTCTGCTGGGTGCGGTGGCCCATGCCTGTAATCCCAGCATCTACCCCATCTCTACTAAAAATACAAAAATTAGCCAGGCATGGTGGCGTGCACCTGTAATCCCAGCTACTTAGGATGCTGATGGAGGAGAATAGCTGGAACCCCGGAGGCGGAAGTTG
>NW_012108953.1:912166-914450 GCF_000951045.1 Mandrillus leucophaeus | reverse complement strand
AGATTTCTCTTTTCTGTAAAGGCAGAATGAAAAGTATATTTTTCAAATTTGAAAAATATAGTCAAGTCGATTTAAGTGACTTTTTCTTGCTTTAAATTATATTAAATAGGCATATTCTTCTTATGTTTCATCTGTAGTAAAATGAGAGTGAGAAATAATGGCAAAGTTCATTTACTCTTCAAAAGACCAAAAGCACGAAGTCCATGCCTTTTTTTTTTTCCCCTAGAATTCTATCTATGGAAAAGAGCTATTTGTAGCTGCATAGAGAAAAGCTGCCACCGTAGGAAAGACTCTGACCCATGCAGTCTGTTCTGTCTGTCCTGTAAAGTATTTGATTTCAAGGTAAGGATATGGGGTAAGTTATGAAGCTCCTTCGGTGAGATCAAAGGATTAAACCAAGCATAAATAAGTTGGACGGAGGAGAAAAAGATAATTTAGAAATGAAAATTATAAAGGATACCAAATTTGACCTGTGTATTTAATTATTTTAAATAGTGCTCCATAGGACTATTTTTATTAGATTCACACTTAATAATCTTCCTAAATGCATCTGCGTTGAAAAAAAGGATTTTATTTGAATCTCTGTGTAAGTGATTTGAAAAACATACTGAATTATTTTTAGTTATCTTTAGCTATCTATGGTTTCTGTCTGGCATGGCTAAATAAGTGACCAAAAGAATGCCAGCAACAGATGTCAGCCTATGATTATAGCCTTACTTTTTACTAGGTTATTTAAACCCCTTAAAATAAATGTACATGGTGACCAAAATACATGTACAGAATTGAATCTTAAACTGCTTTTATACTGCAGGGTTTTACTCTGGCCTAGGGGAAGACAATCTGATTCAGCAAATGTGATCTAATGATGGAACAGAAATTAATGATTAAATAAACCCTTCATAAAATTTGACTTTTGTTTCTTTGGAAGATTGGTTCATATGTGTGTGGGTAAGTGTGTTTAGTTAACACACACACAAAAACCCTTAAATTCAAATTTTAAACTAACGTCATCAAATTGTGAACAGAACTAAGGTGTGATAGATTAGATAGATAGATAGATATACACATATACATATATGTGTACATATGTGTGTGTACATATATATATATAAACCAATTAGATTATAAGGATTCTATCTATAATCCTTAAGAATTCAGAGGAAGGTGGTACATTGAACAAACCAATGCTGCAATATTTTGCAGCTATTCTCAGGGGATGAGTCTATTTCTCAAGCCTTTGAATCTGTTAAGTGACTTGTTTTGACCAGTGAAACATTAGCAAATATAAAGCAAGCAGGAGTTTAAAAATGGTTTCACATTTGGTCTCACTCTCTCTTCCTTCTTCTTGGAACCCTGAGACCACTATCTAAGAAAGGATCACCTAGGGGAGGATAAAAGATACCTGTAGCAGAGGCTAACTGCCCCAGCCAATGACTCTGACAATTGTTAGACATGTTAGGGAGATTGTTCTAGAACATTTTGACCCACCTGAGTCATCCACTGATTACAAGTCAGCCCAGAGCAGAAGTAATGCTAAATCAGAAGCAAGGCACAGCCGACCAATAGAATCATAAGGAAATAAGATGATTGCTATTTTGCGGCACAAAATTTAGAGTGGTTTGTTATGCAGAAAAAGGGAAATCATGGTAATTTACCAGAAATATTATCTATAAACAATGAGATTATATCAGAATTGAAAAAAATTAAATTTTATCAGTTCTTAATATAAAGTCTCAGAACTAGTTTGGAAAATCCTGTTTCCTTAGAATGCACAGCAGATTTGTAAGGAGGGAATAATGAATATGTGGTATGGCACACCTCTACTCAGAAGTGACGAGTAAGTTCTGTATTACATCTCAATGTGGGTAAATTAAAAGGGGATTCTTGGAGTACAGTGTGTAAAAGGATTCTGGAATCAACAGGAAAGAGCACCATGACTATTTAATTAATTGCTATTTAAAGACCATCTCAGGGCCTGGAGCAGTGGCTCACGCCTACAATCCCAGCATTTTGGGAGACTGAGGCGGGTGGACCACCTGAGGTCATGAGTTCAAGACCAGCCTGGCCAACATGGCAAAACCTCATCTCTACTAAAAATTCTAAACGAGCTGGACATGGTGGCAGGTGCCTGTAATCCCAGCTACTAGGAAGGCTGAGGCAGGAGAATCGCTTGAACCCAGAGGGTGGAGGTTGCAGTGAGCTGAGAATGCACCACGGCACTCCAGCCTGGGCAGAGAGCAAGACTCTGTCTCAAAAAAGACCATTTCAGGTAGTTCAGGAAGGA
>NW_012108953.1:908227-910756 GCF_000951045.1 Mandrillus leucophaeus | reverse complement strand
GCTAAATAAGTGACCAAAAGAATGCCAGCAACAGATGTCAGCCTATGATTATAGCCTTACTTTTTACTAGGTTATTTAAACCCCTTAAAATAAATGTACATGGTGACCAAAATACATGTACAGAATTGAATCTTAAACTGCTTTTATACTGCAGGGTTTTACTCTGGCCTAGGGGAAGACAATCTGATTCAGCAAATGTGATCTAATGATGGAACAGAAATTAATGATTAAATAAGCCCTTCATAAAATTTGACTTTTGTTTCTTTGGAAGATTGGTTCATATGTGTGTGGGTAAGTGTGTTTAGTTAACACACACACAAAAACCCTTAAATTCAAATTTTAAACTAACGTCATCAAATTGTGAACAGAACTAAGGTGTGATAGATTAGATAGATAGATAGATATACACATATACATATATGTGTACATATGTGTGTGTACATATATATATATAAACCAATTAGATTATAAGGATTCTATCTATAATCCTTAAGAATTCAGAGGAAGGTGGTACATTGAACAAACCAATGCTGCAATATTTTGCAGCTATTCTCAGGGGATGAGTCTATTTCTCAAGCCTTTGAATCTGTTAAGTGACTTGTTTTGACCAGTGAAACATTAGCAAATATAAAGCAAGCAGGAGTTTAAAAATGGTTTCACATTTGGTCTCACTCTCTCTTCCTTCTTCTTGGAACCCTGAGACCACTATCTAAGAAAGGATCACCTAGGGGAGGATAAAAGATACCTGTAGCAGAGGCTAACTGCCCCAGCCAATGACTCTGACAATTGTTAGACATGTTAGGGAGATTGTTCTAGAACATTTTGACCCACCTGAGTCATCCACTGATTACAAGTCAGCCCAGAGCAGAAGTAATGCTAAATCAGAAGCAAGGCACAGCCGACCAATAGAATCATAAGGAAATAAGATGATTGCTATTTTGCGGCACAAAATTTAGAGTGGTTTGTTATGCAGAAAAAGGGAAATCATGGTAATTTACCAGAAATATTATCTATAAACAATGAGATTATATCAGAATTGAAAAAAATTAAATTTTATCAGTTCTTAATATAAAGTCTCAGAACTAGTTTGGAAAATCCTGTTTCCTTAGAATGCACAGCAGATTTGTAAGGAGGGAATAATGAATATGTGGTATGGCACACCTCTACTCAGAAGTGACGAGTAAGTTCTGTATTACATCTCAATGTGGGTAAATTAAAAGGGGATTCTTGGAGTACAGTGTGTAAAAGGATTCTGGAATCAACAGGAAAGAGCACCATGACTATTTAATTAATTGCTATTTAAAGACCATCTCAGGGCCTGGAGCAGTGGCTCACGCCTACAATCCCAGCATTTTGGGAGACTGAGGCGGGTGGACCACCTGAGGTCATGAGTTCAAGACCAGCCTGGCCAACATGGCAAAACCTCATCTCTACTAAAAATTCTAAACGAGCTGGACATGGTGGCAGGTGCCTGTAATCCCAGCTACTAGGAAGGCTGAGGCAGGAGAATCGCTTGAACCCAGAGGGTGGAGGTTGCAGTGAGCTGAGAATGCACCACGGCACTCCAGCCTGGGCAGAGAGCAAGACTCTGTCTCAAAAAAGACCATTTCAGGTAGTTCAGGAAGGATTGGACATTGAAACATCAAATGGTAAGGAAAGACCAAAGAGTATGTGTTATCTTTATGCAGTAGTTATTCCAAATATAACAGAATAACACTGTTTAAAGCAGATGTTTTGCAAATCCCGATGTAGTATCCTAAATTAAATTCAGAGATAATTTAATCTCCCCACATGTATAATTTAAAAGCTATCAGTAGATTATAATATAAATATAAATGAAAAATAGAACATAATTTGTGATAAAAACAATTTATTAGATACCTTAATATTGGCCAGTGCTATCCCACTATCCATAATGCAAATTTTTTATTATGAAGAAGACAGCTACAAATATAGAGTGATCTAGGTATGCTGTATCAGCTAGGTGAATACCACAAAGAACATTGTCATCTCTGGAATTACACAGAAGTTTCATTCTTGCAAAATGCAGTGCATATTAAAACCAACTATTGGTGATTACATATAAAACAGAGTTAAGTTCAAGGCTCAAATAATTGCAAGTGGATTTTTCTTTTACCTATAGAAACGTTTAGCAGGTTATTTAAATGTGGGATATTTGAGGTATTCCTAACTGGGTGGTGATGTATCCTTCAATGTAGAAAGTATAACAAGATAGTTTGAACCAGAAAGTTTCCTCAGAATAATTCTGAATGTCTAATAACCTATCATAGGAGGAAACAACTCATCAGTAAGTAAAATTGTACCATATTTATTCTCTATTCACAATTCATATGGCACTAATTCAATTTTTATCTTCATGATTTATTTGTATCTGACACAGTATTAAATGCAGATAGTCTCACTTTCTAAATACTGCTTTTGTATTGCTATCTGGTGTTTACCATTCAACATTACAAAATGACTACCTAACATGGTAGGTGATGATCCAACTTCACTTACTTCCACTGT
>NW_012108953.1:903938-907177 GCF_000951045.1 Mandrillus leucophaeus | reverse complement strand
ACCCTGTCTGTACTAAAATTACAAAAACAGGCATAATGGCATGTGCCTGTAGTACCAGCTTCTCAGGAGGTTGGGATATGGGAATTACTTGAACCTGGGAAGTGGGAGGTTGCAGTGAGACAAGATCAGGCCACTGTACTCCAGCCTGGGCAACAGAGGGAGACTTTGTCTCCTAGACAAACAGACAAACAACAATAACAACAACACTCTAAAAAAAGAAACAGATGAGTAAACTGAGAATTTATACTTACAATGCCATAATAGGTAAATATTCCTTTTTTTCTAAGAGTATATTAATTATGTATTAAATGCAGAAGAGAAAACAACAACAAAAAAGAAATTAACTTTATTGAAAACTACTTGAAAAACTTGAACAAGAGATGTTTTCCTTCATAGATATTTATGGCATTCATCCTTCAGTAATAGAAGCAAAAAGAATGTGACAGCAAAACATTGGAATTTCTTGACAAAAAAAAATTATTGGAGTTTTTTGACAAAGCAATGCTTAACATTGCATGTTTTGGGACAAAAAATTATTGGAGTTTTTCAACAAAGCAATGTTTTATCAAAACAGACAAAAAATTGTTGGAGTTTCTTGACAAAGCAATGCTTTCTACAAAATGAGATACATTAGATTACTAGTTTTTTTTTTTTTAATGTGTCCAGGTACTAAAATGACTGGATATATTGATGTCCTTTAAGAAATGATATGGATCATTAATTTAATAAATTTCATACTATGAAATGGTATGTTTTCTTTTTAAATCACAAAGTTTCTTTTTCTTCCTAGTTTTCTAAGAGTTTAAAATGAATAAATGTTGTTGAATTTTTGAAAGTTTTTTATGCAGCTGTTAAAATAATCATATGACTTTTCTTCTTTGGTTTGTTAATCTGGTGGAATTTATTAATAACTTTTTTAAGTTAAAACATCCTTTAATTTCTGTAATGAACCTTCCAACTTGGTCATGGTATGAGCCTTTATATATGTTGCTTAGACTTTGATTTGCAAATATTTTGTTTTACATCATGTTTTTGAATAAAATTAACCTGTAGTTTTCTTTTTCTGTACTAAATATGTCTGGATTCCTATCAATTTAATTGGAGCAATCTCTCCACACCCTCCCATTTTTTGTTTCCTATAATATTTTGTGTACACCAGAGTTAGGTTTCTGAAGTTATTACCTCTCACTAGTGAAGCCATCTGAACTTAAAATAAATTAGTGAAAATATTTTTGATGATTGATTAAGTGTCTTCAATATTACTCATTTCAATTTCTACTTGAATTCATTTTGATGTTATATATTCTGAATAATTAACATTTCATATCTGTGCTTCTAGAATTATTGGCATAAAATAATTCTTAAGTTCTCTTACTGTCTTTTAAATCTAACATTTGTTTTTATCTTTTGTTTTAATCCTAAAGTTGTTCATTTGGGATTTATATCTTCTTTCATGATTAGGATCACTGAAAGTCAATCATTATTGTTCTTCTTTTCAAATGATTAATCTTTCCTTTAAGTGATTATTTTATTTATATTTTATTAATATGTACCTGTATCTTTTTTATTGCCTTCAATATATTTTCTTTGGGTTTATCACATGTGTGTATGCAATATACAAAGTGAAAATTATAAGTAAATTCCATCAAATATATAGTTTTTCTTTAATAGATGTTTACTAGTTAATTTTATGCATTTTTACCTTTCCTAATAGAGTCACTAAAAGCGATATATTTTTCATAAGGTTTATTTTAACTTCATCCAATATTTGAATTATGGTGTTTCTGTTATAATTCAGTTCAAAATTTTAATTTATATTATGAATTGATTTTTGACTTACCTGTTTTGAAAAATATATTCCATCATTTCTTAGCATATAGTGTTTTTCCAATTATCTCCTAAGTATAGATTTCTAGCCTAATTGAAGTATCAGGCTATGATCAAGAAGTAATCTGCATTATTACCAACCTTTGAAAACTTCTAAGACTTTGTATCCAACACATGCTTATTTTTTGGAAACATTTTATGTGTTCTGGAATAATATATTCTCTACTTTTATATGAAATCGGTTTGTTATTACTCAAAACTTTTACATAATTATCTTTTATAAAAGTCTTTATTATATTCAAATGTTCTTTTTAATATATATATACAATCAGAATCCCATTCATCATGCCACATTACATCTAGTCATCATGCCTCCTTAGGTTCCTTATGGCTGTGCCAGCTTTTCAGACTTTGTTTTTAATAATCTTGATGAGTTTTGGTTAATACTGGTCAGGTATGTTATGGAATGCTGCTCAGTTGAGACTTGCTGCATAATATTCCCATGATTAGAATGGGTTTAGGTGCTAATGGTGTCTTTTAATGGACACAGGTCTTAATTTTAGTGAAGTCCAATTTAACAAGCTTTGCCTTTATTAGTGATTCCTTGCGTGTCCTCTGTGAATAATTATAGTTTCCTGTCTGGGAGTAAGGATAGTCTCCTATGCTTACTGCAAAAGTTCTACTATTTACCTTTTGTAATTAGATCTGTCCGTCTGGGACTGACTTTTGTGTATTGTGTGAAGTACGGCCAAGGTTTGTTTCCTCCCAAATAGATACCCAGTCAATTTAACAACCTTCATTGCAGAAGATATGCTTTCACTACGGTAGCACTTGTGTCACCTTTGTCATAAATCAGTTGGCTATAAAAGTTCTGGCTTGTTTCTGAACTCTTCATTCTGTTTTCTTGGTCTATTTGTTTATGTTTGTGTTAATAAAAATTTTAATTACTAGATTCATATAATAAATCTTAATATATAGTATTATAACCCTACCAACCTGTTATTTCCTCTTTAATAGTTGTCCTTTTTCAGCATTGTCTTGGCTATGCTTGGCTCTTTACATATGTATGAAAATTTTAGACATAACTTGAATCAACTTGTCGGTTTATATAACAAAATATGTTCTGATTTTAATTGGAATTGCATCTGTATATTGTAATCTGAAGACATATGTTAGTGAAATTAATAGAAGTGCTATACTGAGTCTTCCAATCCATGAGTATATGCTATGCTTCTGTTGATTTTTCAAACAATATTTTATAGTTTTCTGATTGTTTAAAATGTATAGAAATACAAATGAATTTATTGTATTGACTTATCCAGTGACTTTTTAAAATTTACCTACCGAATTGAACAGATTATCCATGAACACATCTAGATTTTTCATGTACAGAATCTGCATTCTGCAAATAG